>NW_024435295.1:0-26982 GCF_017639785.1 Mesocricetus auratus | reverse complement strand
TGGGTGGTACCCTTAAAAGAATTGGTACAGGAGACAGCTTCCTGAACATAACACCAGTAGCACAGACAGTGAGATCAACAATTAATAAATGGGACCTACTGAAACTGAGAAGCTTCTGTAAGGCAAAGGACACAGTCAGCAAGACAAAAAGGCAGCCCACAGAATGGGAAAAAATATTCACTAATCCCACATCTGACAGAGGGTTGATCTCCAAAATTTACAAAGAACTCAAGAAGCAAGTCTCCAAAACAGCAAAGGACCCAATTAAGAAGTGGGCTGCAGAACTAAATAGAGAGTTTTCAATAGAGGAGTCTAAAATGGCTGAGAGGCACTTGAGAAAGTGCTCAACATCCTTAGCCATCCGGGAAATGCAAATCAAAGCAACTCTGAGATACCATCTCACTCCTGTCAGAATGGCTAAAATCAAAAACACCAATGACAATTTATGCTGGAGAGGATGTGGTGAAAGGGGGACACTCCTCCATTGCTGGTGGGAGTGCCAACTGGTTCAGCCACTTTGGAAAGCAGTATGGAGATTCCTCAGAAAAATGGGAATAAACCTACCACAAGACCCAGCAACTGCACTCTTAGGCATATATCCAAAAGATGCCCATTCATACAACAAAGATGTCTGTTCCACTATGTTCATAGCAGCTTTATTTGTAATAGCCAGAACTTGGAAGCAACCTAGATGTCCCTCACCCGAAGAATGGATAGAGAAAATGTGGTACATCTACACAATGGAGTACTATTCAGCAGAAAAAAATAATGGAATCATGAGATTCGCAGGCAAATGGATGACACTAGAAGAAACCATCCTGAGTGTGGTAACCCAGTCACAAAAAGAGAAACATGGCATGTACTCTCTCATATATGGATTTTAGACATAGATCTGGGGAGTGCCAGCCTACAATCCTATTGCCAGAGAGTCTGGGAAACAGAAACTTCATTTACTGGCTGGTTAAGTACTGAGCTGAACTCAAGAAAGCCAGTATCAGAGAGTGAGGACTGATGATCAAAGGGATTAAGACTGGGCTGGTTGAACCCCCAGAAACAGCTGACCAGACAAAGGTTAACTCTTGAATCCCAGGCATCAGCCTGGGAATCCAGCATGGGACTGATCAAGACCTCCTGAATCTGGGTGTCAGTGAGGAGGCCTAGGTAATCTATTGAGCCTTGGACAGCAGATCAGTACCCATCCCAAGTATACACACGGTCTCTGGACTCCCATAGAACAATGTGAGGTGCACTCTCACCCTGAACTCTTGGGGAAGGGTCTAGGCCCTGCCCTATATGAAATGACAGACTATGGACACCCCCATGGAGGGCCTCACCCTCCCTGGGGGAAAGAGGGGATAACGGGGGGGGATGGGGGGGAGGGCACGGGAGGAGGGGAGGGAAAGGGAGAGGGACCTCGTACTGACTTGTGAAGCAACCTTGTTTCTTATCTAAATTTAAAATGGAAAATAAAAAAATATTAATAAAAAATAGTATTGTGCTTATACTGATCTTTTAAAATGTAATGCATAGTTGAATACAGACTATAGATAGTTACTTATAATAGAAATTATAGTTAGGTAAGTTAGGTTTTCTAGATATACAGAAATATTTTTGAGATAGATAAACTTCAAACCTTTCAAAGACCTTCAGAAAATGGCATCAAATGGTTTCAGTTTTTTCTTGACAATAGGAATGTCTGCTCCTGTCAGCACCAATTATGTCTGAGATGGGCATCGAAGAAACTTGTTCAGGAGTTTGCTTTCAACAAGGCAAGATTAACCATTTGGGCAAGAAACTGCTCTTGCCTAGACTGTTTCACTGTTGTTGTATAATCTGGACATGCAGTACCCACAGGAAAGTGACTGCTAAACTCAGTCTTACAGGGTTCCTGCTTCATGGAAGAGTCTACCAGACTTTTTACAGGACACAGAAAAATGACTGACAGACTGCCAATGCAGATGGACAGTTTGAAATTTCCTGCTTTGCTGAGAAGTGTTCCAGACACATTGTGGCTTATTGGCTGAAGATGCATGACCCAACGTTACAGAGGAACTGCGGGTGACTGTCCAGACAGTAAGATATCTCTGTCAATCCCAGTGTTTATATATTATCCTTCTGTGGTCTTTGATAGAGTTGAAGACAGATTGCTATAATAATAGTTTTTCTTAGTTATGATAAGAGATAAGCTACATTTAGGACTTTGTACTCACAAGAAAGAGACAGATGATATTTTCTTTAAATCTTGCTAAGTGTTAATAGACAAAATGTTGTAACTGTGTTCTTACTTGATAATTGTTCTGTTATATATAATTTGACTATGTTAAAGTTAAGACCTTTCTTTTTGTATAAACAGAAAAGAGGAGATGATGGGGGAAGTCCTGTACATTTGGTAATAAAGCAATTTTGAGCCAATAGTTATCTAGATTGGTGGGACTAGGAGTCCAGGAGGATACTGGGAAAGAGAAACACAGAGAGTCAACATGTGACGCCATGGGGTAGGAAGCCCGGAATATTCTCCAGTAAGAGACTGATGCAGCTCTAGAACCAGGATGTAGGGAAGGCTCCTCTCAAGGAAAAAGCTTCTCTTTACAGTTACGTTTCAAGGATTTACACATAAAGCTTCTCATAGAGTGTTAAATAGGTTGTTTTCAAGAAGTTATACATGTAGACTCTCAATCATTGTTGTATCGTTAGTTTTCAAAAAGTTAGATGTGTACTTTCTTACACAGTGTTGTGTCATTAGTTTTCAAGAAGTTATGCTTATAGATTCTCACATAGTATTGTATCGTTAGTTTTCAATAAGCTATACGTGTAGATTCTCACTCAGTGTTGTATTGTTAGTTATCAAGAAATTACCCATGTAGATTCTCACACAGTGTTGTGTCCATAGTTTCCAAGATGTTATACTGGTAGATACTTAAACAGTGTTGTACCGTTGGTTTTCAATAAGTTACACCTGTAGATACTTACATAGGGTTGCATCTTCAGTATTCAATAATTACACCTGTAGATTCTCACACAGATTTGTGTCCTTAGTTTTCAATAAGGTACACGTGTAAAATCTCACACAGCGTTGTATCCTTAGATTACAAGAAGCTACACAAGAAATTTGTCACACAGTGTGGTATCGCTGGTTTTCAAGTAGTTACACTTATGGATTCTCACACAGCTTTGTATCATTACTTTTCAAGAAATTACCCATGTAGTTTCTCACACAGAGTGGTATCAATAGTTTCAATAGTTTCCAAGATGTTACACGTGTAGATCCTCACACAGTCTTGTATCGTTAGTTTTCAAGAAATTACGCTTGTAGATACTCACATAGTGTTGTATCGATAATGATAAGATTTTACACGGGTAGATTCTTAAACTGTGTTATATCCTTAGTTTTCAATAAGTTACACGTGTAGATTCTCAGACAGGGTTGTATTGTTAGTTTGCCAGAAGTTTATAATGTAGTTTCTCAAACAGAGTTATTTCACTAGTTTTCAAGAAGTTATGCATTCAATTTATAACTCAGAGTAGTATCATTAGATTTCAAGAAGTTACATAGATAGAAGTTTTGCTTATAGATTCTCACACAGTATTGTATCATTAGTTTTTAATAAGTTACACTGTAGGGTCTCACACAGCGTTATATCGTTAGTTTTCAAGAAATTATGCATGTAGTTTCTCACACTGTGTTTTATCGATAGTTTCCAAGAAGTTAAAAGTGTAGGTTATCACACTGGGTTGTATCATTTGTTTTCAATAAGTTACACGTTTAGAATCTCACACATCATTGTATCATTAGTTTTCAATAAGATACACCTGTACAATCTCAAACATTTTTTGGATCATTAGTTTTCAATAAGTTACACCTGTAGATTGTTACACAGCATTGCATCGTTAGTTTTTGATAAGGTACACGTTGTAGAATTTCACACACCTATGTGTAGTTAGTTTTCAATAAGGTATACGTGTAGTTCCTCACACAGTTTTGTTTTGATGGTTTTCTGTAAAGAGAAGATTTTCCTTGAGAGAAGCCTTCCTGCCAGCCTGGTTCTAGAGCCACATCAGTCCCAAATAAACTAGCTAGCTCTGACTTAAGTAATTACCCCATAATTGTTAATCTAAGTATGTTTCTTATCGGAGAATAGTTCTGGGCTTCCTACCCCACGGCGTTACATCTTGACTCTTGTGTTTCTCTTACTCAGAGTCCTTCTGGACTCCTAGTCTCTCATATCTAGATTCCCTATTGGCCAGACAGTGCTTTATTGACAAATGCACAGGACTTCCCCAACAGTTTTCAAGAGATATCGCTTAAGATTCACTTACAGTGTTGTGTCCTTAGTTTTCAATAAGATATGCATGTAGTTTCTCACACAGTTTGTATCGATAGTTTCCAAGAAGTTACACATGTAGATACCCACACAGTGTTCTATCATTAGTTTTGAAGAAGTAACACGTATAGTTTCTCACAGGGTTGTATCTTTCGTTTTCAAGAAGATAGACGTGTAGTTCCTCACCCAGGGTTGTATCGTTTAGTTTTCAAGATGTAACGCTTACAGATTCTTACAAAGTATTGTATCTTTAGTTTTCCATAAGTTACACGTGTAGATTCTCACACAGTGTTGTATCTATTGTATTCAAGAAACTACACATGTAGATTCTCCCACAGTGTTGTGTCGATAGTTTCCAAGAAGTTACAGGGGTAGATTCTTAATTTGTGTTGTGTCGTTAGTTTTCAATGAGTTACACGTGTAGATACTTACACAGTGTTGTATCTTTAGTTTTCCATAAGTTACACATGTACTTTCTCACACATTGTTGTATTGTTAGTTTTCAATAAGGTACACATGTGGATACTCATACAGCAATATATCATTAGTTTTCAAGAATCTACACATGTAATTTATCACAGAGTGTTGTATCTCTAGTTTTCAAGTAGTTACTCTTACAGATTTTCACACAGAGTTGTATGTATATTTTTTCAAGAATTTACACATGTAGCTTCTCATACAGTGTTGTATCGCTTGTTTTAAAGTAGTTATACTTATAGGATCTCACACATTGTTGTATTGTTAGTTATCAATAAGGTACAGGTGAAGATTATCACAGCGTTGTATCGTTAGTTTTCAAGGTGCTACACTTGTAATTTCTCACACAGTGTTGTATCCCTTGTTTTCAAGTAGTTACACTTTTAGATTCTCACACAGTATTGTATCGTTAGTTTTCAAGAATTTACTCATGTAGTTTCTCAAACAGTATTGTATCGATATTTTCCAAGAATTTACACGTGTAGATTCTCAAACAGCTTTGTATCGTTAGTTTTCAATAAGTTACACCTGTAGATTCTCAAACAGCTTTGTATCATTAGTTTTCAATAAGTTACACGTGTAGACTATCACACAGGGTTTTTTCGTTAGTTTTAAAGAAAATAAGCATGTAGTTTCTCCCACAGTGTTTTGTCGATAGTTTTTAAGAAGCTATATATGTAGATTCTTAAACTGTGTTTTATCGTTAGTTTACAATAAGGTACACGTGTAGAATCTCACACAGCATTGTGTCGTTTTTTTTCAAGAAATTCAGCATTCAGTATTTCACACAGTGTTTTATGTCTAGTTTTTAAGTACTTACACTTATAGAATATAACAGAGTGTTGAATCATTAGTTATCAATAAGGAAAACATGCAGATTCTCACACAGCATTGTATTCTTAGTTTTCAAGATGGTAGACCTGTAGTTTCTTACACAGTGTTGTATCGGTAGTTTTCAAGAATTACACAGGTAGTTTATCACACAAGGTTATAAGGCTAGTGTATGTGTGTGTGTGTGTGTGTGTGTATGTGTGTGTGTGCATACATAGCCACGGAGGGAGGGAAAGAGAGAGAGGGGAGACATAGAGAGATACAAGAGAGAGGGAGAGAGGGAAGGATGAAGGGAGCAAGGGACAGAGGGAGTGATTAAAAGCAAAATGGATGTAATTAGAGGACAATCTTGGAAATAAACAACCAATGTACCAAAGAGGAAAACCCAAAGGATAATCCCAGGCCGCTTATTTGCATAGGGATCTTTGTGATAGAAAGATGCCTAGGTAAAACTTGCTTGTGGGAAGACCAGGGAGGATGTGGGGCCTTGGTGCTATGTCCTGCAATCCCACCAAGGAAAAGCTCTTGATTTAATCATGCTCATTTGATTAGACTTGCTCACACTGCATCAACTGCACAAATTGTGGAAGGAGAAGGGATTTTATCCCTTTCATTTTCATGCTGGGTGAGCAGGTAAATTAGATCCAACCTATGTCTAGACTGCACTTCTCACATAAAAATACACATAGACACACACACACACATACACGCACACACACACAGGGACATCCCCGTGCTAATGCATGCAGGCTTGCACAAACAGTCATGAGCTCAGTAACCACAGTGAGACTCATCATTCCCCAGGGCCACTTGTAAGGAAGATCATGGTCTGGCAGCCATAGGGCTCTTTTGTAGGAGGAGAGGATCATGATAGGTAGTGTTGGTTTGTGGAAGGGGGGCTGGTGGATTCTTTAGTGGGAAATAGGGCATGGCTGAGAGACCTGTCTGTCCAGATGGATGGAAATGTCAGCTGGGATGATAATTGGAAGGCGTGGCTCCAGCCAGCCCTTTAAGACAAGGTGAGCATAGCAGAGGTGAGGCAAAGATAGCCAGCTTAAGCTCAGGCCAGGCCAGCAGCTCTGTCTTCTGCCCCCAGAGAAGCAGTCGTGTCCATCCTTGGTCAGTTGTCTAGCCCAGTCAACCATGCTGTTTTACGGGTGCACCCAGAGGTCCTCGACACTGGAGATGGAGGCTGCCCGCAGACCAGAAGCCATGCAGAAGCTGCACGAGCACCTGTGCACGGACACAGTGCCCAGGCAGCTCTACAAAACACTGAAGAAAATCTCTTCACAGCCCACGTAGCATGACAGCTTTGAGGAGATTGGCTTCAGGCAGATCATCAAGCTCTTGAGAAAACAGCAGCTCCTGGTCCCCTATGCCAAGGCCTTAGCCGCCCACTTGTCAGAGGGGCGCAGGACTTTGTTTACCCGAAGAACCCGATGTCAGAAACTCGCAGAGATTCTCCAGAGGACCAGCTGCCTGATCCTGCTTCCACGGAACAGGGAGGAGATGGGAGAGAACTTTTCGAGGTGAGCAGTAGCAGCTCAAGGCAGAGCCTGAGGCAAAGCCCACGAAGCCCACAACAAGCAAGGGCAAGATAAGGGCAGCCTGCAGCCCAAGCGCTGAGCCAGCAGGGAGGAGGAGGCAAGAAGAAGAGGGTCCTTTGGGGACAGACAGCCAGGTGTAGAGAGCCAGGTGAGGGCAGCAAAGCCCCAAAGAAGTGTCGGGGAGCCCAGCTGCTGCCAGGGCTGGATCCCCTCTGTAGCAAGCCAGAGGCTGTGCCAGTCAAGCCCAAGCCCAAGCCGCAGTCTGTCTCCCCTGAGGACAAAGACCCCAGGCCCCTGGATACAGGAACACTACCCTGCTGACTCATTCAAGGATTGCCTCAACTATGACAGCTCTCAGTCTTCCTCCTCCACACTGCCTCCCGCAAAAGGAAGAGAATAAGCACCTGCATAGCTCAGGCCCAGAGCCCAGCAGCAGCAAGGGTGCCTCAAAGCAAGGCTCAAAGCTGCAAGTATCTGAATCTCCTCCTTGTTGCCACTCCCTTTCCAGAGGTCAACTCCACCCTCCAAGACTGCTTCCCACAGGACGGACTTGAACAATCTTCCTTCACGAATGAGCAAGAAGAAGCACCTTGGGCTTGGAGGAGCAGCTCGAAAACGCCTGTGTTTTCGGGTCGCACATCTGGTAGACCACTCACACAGAACTCGAACCAAGGACGCCTTGCTAAGCCACACTCTTGGTGGGAAACTCATGGCCCACCTGCTCCTCGGGAGGGTGCCCAGCTCTGGATTAAGCAAGAGGGTGATTCCGGGACCCAGATGCACACTGACAAGCAAACTCACATCCAGACTGAGACCCAGCCACACCTCAGGCAGCAGGAGTCCCTGGACTTGAAGCTGCTAGCCCTGAGAGCATGCATCCTAAACTCTGAAGCAAAGAAGCCTCAATGCCGACAAACCAAGATGATCTCCTTCCATGCCCAGGCCACAAGCCCAGGACAGCATGCAGACTCGGGACCCGGAGGGGAGGCCTCCCCAGAAAATGTGCACAGATTCTGCGAAGCCTCTGGCCCTGGCCTTCTGCGCAGGGCTCCCCGCCCTGCCTTGGGCGGCACCCGCAAACCCTGACTAAGAAACCAGCCCTTCTCATGGCCAAGGCCCTCATGGATTACAAGAACAGGTGGGCTAGGGAGTGAACCGATGGAAACACCGACCGACCAAACCGCCGACTGCCCGATCTACCTAGCTACCAGACCGATCCCAGGCGCCCCCAAACTACTGGACCCAACTGGACCTTGCACTCCCTCCTGGGATAGCTGGCACCCTTGAGATTCCGCGACTGAAAGCAGGCAAAGCCCAGCAAACCCCCCAGGAGGGTTTTGTTTGGACAAAAAGAGATGCAGTGCATTGCACCGGGAACCTCCCATTTTCCTGCAAACGATTTTCTACTCGTCTGGATGGAGAGGTGGACACACAGACACACTTTTTATGTGCACGCAAATATTGAGAACGGACTTTAAGGGATGCATAGATGCACTGTTTACGGACAGATGCTAGAAGATGTTACTTATAGATAGCAGAAAGGGAATGGTACATACATAACTGTAGATTAAAATACAGACTAATGTATACATGAATCTTTATACATTAATACAGAAAATGTTGATATGTGAACATATGAACGTCCAAGACATTAAAAATAAAATATGTGCTTGAAAATGTGTGTGTTTTTTTTGGTGCAGTATGGATGGGTGGGTGTGTTTTACATGTTGAAAAACACAGGAGAGTAAAAATGGTCCAGGACATCCTAGATTTTCTACTTAAGTAGATAAAGAATGGAGGAATTTGTGGAAACTACATTTAGATGGCACTACTTGAGAGGTTCTGGATTCAAGGGCACAGTGTTCAAGCACGCAAAACCTTGAAAGAAAACTAGAGGTGTGTGTACCACTGGGCAAATATTAATTTAGGACTTACAGGAAGCAAGAGAAAGAGTGTAAGATGTATTGAATTACAGGAAGGTATGGCATGGGTGCATACATGTGTTTGTGGTGTGTGCATGTCCGTGTGTGTGTGTGTGTGTGTGTGTGTGTGTGTGTGCATTTAATTTTATAATACAAGAGTGCTAAGCAGGGCTGATTATCACAAGCCTGTTATCCCAGCACTTGGGAGGAAAAGACAGGAGGATCAATGTGATCCAGAACACCATGGACTATACAGCAAATTCCAGGAGAGGCTCCAAATCTACATAGTGAAATCCTATCTGTAGAAACCAAATATACAACTGAAATAATATGAAATGAAATCACAGATAGTGCAAAGGTTCAAGTCCAACAAGATATTATAGCTGTTATGGTAAGATCAGATCATTGTGGAACCCACACTTTGATGTAAATGCTGGAGAACCCCCAAGTTCAAGGTCATGGTGTTACAGAAATGGAAGTCCAGAGAGAAAACCTGAGGTATGCTTATTGGCTTATTTAAAAAACAAATTGGGATCACAAGAAGGAAATGCAGGGGAGTGAGATATACCAAGAGAAGCCAAGACGACCAAACTTGAGTTTGTTTGTGTGGCAGTTGGGTCAAGTGGGTGTTTGTTTGAGTGTTATTGTGTTTGTGTGTTGGGTGTGTGTGAGTGTGAGAGAGAGTGTGTATATGTGTGTTTGTGTGTGTGTGTGTGTGCATACATAGTCATGGAGAGAGGAAAACAGAGAGAAGGGAGACATAGAGAGATACAAGAGAGAGGGAGAGAGGGAGGGATGAAAGGAGCAAGGCACAGAGGGAGGGCTTAAAAACAAAGTGGATGTAATCAGAGGACAATCTTGGAAATAAACAACCATTGTGCCAAATAAGAAAAACCCAAGGTTAACCCGTGTCCCGCTTATTTGCATAGGGATCCCTTTCATCTTCAGGCTGTGTGAGCAGGTAAAATACATCCAACCTACCTCTAGATTGGTCTTCCCCCCACAAACACAGGCACACACACACTGTGGTGAGCTCAGTATACCCAGAGGGACTCATCGTTCACCGGGGCCACTTGTAATGGAGGCCATGGTAAGGCAGCCATAGGGCTCTTTTGGAAGAGGAGTGGATCATGCATTTTCTTTTCTGGGTGTCATGGCAGTAGGCAGGAATGCTGTCTTAACCCTTTCATTTAAACCCTCACATAACCTCAGCAAAGAGCCAAGCTTCCCTCAGTTTTCCAGGGAGTTAGAAGGAAAAACAATAAAAGTCTGTTTTGTAGTTTGCAATTTTTAGGTTTCTTTGAGCACTGCCTGAAGACTTGGATTAATCCACCTGGACCCACATAAACCAAGTACTCATGCCTGAGTTATGGAAAAGATTGGGAAACACAATTAGTAATTCAGGTGCTATGAAGTGAGCACTCAAATAACTCCTTTGTACAGAAAGTCCTTGAAGGTGATCTAGAAAAAGTGGGCAAATTCGGGGAGGTAGAGGTGTGGACATATAGAGTGTTTGTTCTATCCATGGCCCAATTTTAGTTCTGAGGCAATGTCAACAGAGTTCGGGGAGAATTTCTTCTTTAATGATCAGCACTTCCTATTTAATCAAATTACAGGCTATAAACAGAATCAAGAACAAAAGTATTATAATAATGTCATACAGAAAAGCATTTAATACTATGCAACATCCATCCATGATAAAAAATCATGTGGATTCTAAGGACTGAAAGATAATATTTCAACATAAGAAACATTCTGCCAGACAAATATTTACAGAAAAATTAAACTGGACGGTGAATTGCAGAAATCAGCTTCATTTACATTGAGGATACAAGAGTGTGACAGAGAAAATATATAAAAGAAAAATCAAATAAGAAGTCAGTTTGTAGTGGATTGTTTTCTATCTCCTTCATAAATCAAGTCGAGGCAAATTTAACAGTATTCTGCTACTGTTTGTTTCATATTATTTTCTCTAAATTATGGCATAATAAAGCCAAAGAACTTACAGACACTAATTTCACTTAGTTAATTTACCATGCCATAGGTAGTAAGGTGTTCCAATTGGAAGCTCATACACTATTCAGGTGTTTTGTTAATCTGAAGGGCTTTCCAGTCCTGCCTTAATCTTGTGATACACTTTCATTGAAGTAATTCTCTATGTGAAACAGAACTTACAGAGTTGATCTGGGAGAAGAGAATTGTGTGGGAGGGACTGGGAGGAGTGAAGGGAGGGAAAACTGTGGTCGGGATGAAATGCGTTAGAGAAGAATGAAAGTTTAGAAATAAATAATTATAATTTCAGTCTAATAAACTGTCCACAATCCCTCCTCCCCAAGATCTTCCTTTCCAGGCCGTACTATCCTGGCTCATACTTGTGGCAGTGGCTTCTGGACATTGGACAGAACAGGAGGATGGGCCACTCTACTGAAACCTACATTTAGATGTCTCTAGCAGATATACTGTCCTTACCACATTCTGAGACATAAGGCTTTTGGATACTCTCGCACAAAATTCTCCATTTTACTGTAGTATCAAGGTAGTTTGTTAGAGAAAAGTATTTAGAGTAACTCCAAATTGGTAAGTGTTTAATATTTGTTCAGTGAATAAGCAAATCCATTTCTAACTGTGGATTTGTGTATCTTTTATAAGTCTGCAGTTCTTGTAATTTTACACATAATGAAATAAAACTTCAAATAGCTGATACCTGACTTTAGATTGCAACTTTTCACATACATTGAGTTAAGAGGAGTCAATATGATGTATTTACTTAGCACGAAATCAAGTATTGGGCCACATAAATTTGAATCTGGGCTTTATCTTTAGAACTTTGGAGTAGTTGTTTCCATTACTGTACCTCAATTTTGTCATCTATGAAAGAAGTCAAATATTGACAACCTGTCATCAGTGGGAATTTAACATTCCATCATACAAAAACTACGTAGGATAGCATGACTTATGCCTATAATTCTGGAACTCGGTGTCAAACTGCTGCCTTTCCTCATGGTACCTGGAAACTAAAAGCCTCTCTGAGACCTTGCTTCTGTCCCATGTACTTCTATAATATTGGGACTAAAGGTGTGAGCTACAATTCTCTTTTAGACTAACTCACTGTTGTCTAGATATGGGTTGACTTGGACTCACAGAGACCTGTCTATCTCTTATTCCTGAGTCTAATGATTAAAGATATGTACCACAACCTCTTGGCTTCTGTCTGCTGGGATTCATGGTGTTGTGCCTTTATAGCTTGTGGCTGACTTTGCTTTCTTAATCTTCAGGCATGCTGTAATAAATCATAAACAATATCTCACATCAATTCTTCTCTCATCAAAGCCTTTTTGCTTTGTCACACTACTCTTTACACAAGGCATAGTACAAAAGGTCTTTTAAATTTCTAACCATGGATAAGGATGCCATATGTGACAATACTCATTCATTTTGTATTATGTAGTGGCAGTGATCCAAATCCATGTGTGTGGTGAACCTCTCTGACTCACACTGTGATATAGCAGTGATCTAACTCTACAGTTCAAGAGGTAAGAAACTCATTGCTTTGTATCACAAACTCCGTACATTGTCTTCCTTCTTTTCTTCCTTCCTTCCTTCTCTTCATTTTGTGAGTTTTAAAAGCTTCTTCTGAAAATATTATTTACTTTAAAGTGGGGACACAGCATGAATATGTGATAGATATTGAACTAATTATTTTATTATCTTCATTTTGACACCAGAACATGTAGACCATTTTGTTATCATACCACACATCCAATTTTTTATGCAAGATACATTTGTTGAGAGTCCAACATGTAACATGAATTCAACAAAATTATTAATCGCTATTTCCCAGAGATCAAATTCTTAAATAAAACAATGTAATTATTGTTTCGATGGAAACCTGGATGGTGTTGAGAAATAGGAGAGCAAACAAAACAAAATGTTAAGGAGCAAGTTTTCCATTGTTTGGAGAGGGCAACATAAAATATATGTTGCTCATTTAATTAATCTCATTTACTTAATGAGATTGCATTGATTTCATTTGAAAACATCTTGAGATGAACAGGACCACGAGACAGAAACGTAACAAAGAAACAAAGGAACTAAAAGAAGTTATTACCCAATTGGGTTTAACAGACACCTATACAACATTCCACCACAACATAAAAGAATATACCTTCTTCTCAACACCACTTGGAACCTTCTCTAAAATCAACCACATGCTTGTCAAAAAATCAAAATTCAACAGGCACAAAAATGTTGGAATAACCTCCTGTAACTTTTCAGACCATCATGGATTAATATTAGAATTCAACAACAACACAAATTGTAGAAGCCCCCACAAAGTCATGGAAATTGAACAATGCACAATTAAATCATCCACAGGGAATGAAAGAAAGAGAGAAAGAAGGAAATAGAGAAAGAGAAAGAAAGAAATCAAAAACTTCCTAGAATGCAATGAAAATGAAGCCACAGCATACCAAATCTATGGGAGACTCTGAAAGCAGTTCTAAGATTAACGTTCATATCACTAAGTGCTCACATGAAGAAACTGGAGAATAGCCACATTACAGAATTAATAGAACACCTGAAAGCTCTAGAACAAAAAGAAGCAAACTCACCCAGGAGGAGTACATGACAGGATAAATTCAAATTGAGAGCTGAAATCAATAAAGTAGAAACAAAGAAAACAATGCAAAGAATCAATTAAAAAATAGTTGGTTCTTTGAGAAAATCAGCAAGAAAACAAACCTTTATGCAATCTAACCAAAAGGCAGAGAAGGAATATTCTAATTAATAAAATCAGAAATGAAAAGGTGAACATAACAACAGATGTGAGAAAATCCAGAGATTCATCAGTTCATACTTTGAAAATCTGTACTCCACAAAATTTGAAACTTTAAAGGATATGGACAATTTTCTGGATAGATATCACTTACCAAAATTAAATCAAGAGCAGATAAAATTTTAATAAACCTGTAACCCATAAATAAATAGAAGCAGCCATCCAAAAAGTCTTCCAACCTATATAAGTTTAGGTTCAGATGGTTTCAGTGTAGAATTCTACCAGAAATTCAAAGAAGAGCTAATACCAATACTACTCAAGTTGTACCACACAATAGAAGCAGAAGGATCATTGCCAAACTCTTTTTAAAGGCTACAATTACCTTAGTAAACAAACCACTCAAAGACACAGTTAAGATAGAGAACTATACACCAATCTCTCTCATGAACATTGATGAAAAAATACCCAATAATATACTGGCAAATCAAATCTAAGAACACATCAGAAAAATCATACAACATAATATGCAGGGAGAGATTTTAGATACCTGTGACTCTTGGCACACCCAAAGTGGCCATCGTCAGAGCTAAGAATTTCGTAACAGCAATCATCAAACACTTTGGAAAGAAAATGGGACCCAACTTCTTCGACTCCACCTGATATGACTTGATGCACCTGAACAGCCCTAATTCCTCGATTCCATCTGATCTGATCCATCCATCTCATTCAACTTGATGCATCTGAAATGACAAGTACCATCCTGAAACCAAATCGGCACTACATCAATCTAGACAACTCCAGATCAATGAATTGAAATAGCGCACCTTCGACTCTGTGGCCAGAGTCTCAGACAGGAGCTAAAATCAAGATTAGAACTTCAGTCAAGAACTTCAATCAAGGGAAAGTAGAGGACCACCTGGTCCGCCAGGACTAGGAATAACAATCCCTGTATCCGAGCCTGGTTTCTAGTGACTGTGGATTGCCTGGGAACCGCACAGAGCTTCCAATCCTGACCAGAGCCAAGAACCCCAGATTTCAGGTCTTCTCTCCCACCAATGAGCCGAGAAAACCAGCAGATCAAGCAAAGGGCACAGGGGACCAGGTGGGAGGCTAAGCACCCCAGATTCCTGGTCTTCTTCTACACCCACGGGAAAAGAACGAGGACCAGGAATAGAAAAACACACAGATTATTGAACTTGCTAGCGCCCACTTAAAGGGAACTCTGGTCCCCTAAGCCCAGAGAAGTAAGGGGCTCTTTCTGCACACACTAGAAGAAGAAATCAGAAAGAGACAATACAAAAACAGAAAACAAATATAACACCGCCAGATTCCAGAGATTCCACACCATCAAGAGTACAACATTCCAATGCAAAGGAAGCAGAAGGGAATGACCTTAAAATCACATTCATGAAAATGATAGAGATCATAAAAGAAGATAAAGGAAAATCCCTTAAAGAAATGGATGAAAAACTAATCAAATATGCAAGAAATGTAAGAGTAAACAAACAACAAAGGACGGAAGTGGAACAAAAAGCAAACCAAAAAATGCAAGAAATGGAAGAAAAAACAAAACAAAAAAGGCAGTAAATGGAGGATAAAGCATACTAAAAAATGCAAGAAATTGAAGAAAAAGCAAACAAAAAATAATTCAAGAAGTGGATGAAAGAACAAACCAAAATTTCATAAAATACAAAAATTGGACAAAGAGATAATCTGAAAATTAAAAGAATCTATGCAAAAATTGCAAGGGTTGAAAACTGAAATACAGACTATAAAAAACACAATCTAAAGAAAGGCTGGAAATATAAAAGCTGAGCAAATATTCAGGTACTACCAATACAAGCATTACCAATAGGATACAAGAGATGGAAGAGAGAATCTCAGGTGTTGAAGATACAATAGGAGAAATGGACTCATCAAGTAAAGAACATCTTAAGACCACCAATTCTTAACTCAAAACATCCAGGAAATATGGGACACCGTGAAAAGACCAAACCTAAAAAATAATACGCATAGAAGTTAAAGAAAACCTCCTCAAAGGGGCAGAAAACATATTCAACAAAATCAGAGAACAAAACTTTCCCAACATTAAGAAAGACATGCCAATGAAGGGACAAGAATCTTACAGAACACCATAAGGAGTGGATCACAAAAACGTCCCCTCACCACATCATAATCAAGACCCCAAATACACAGAATAATGAAAGAATATTAAGAGCAGATAAGGAAAAAGACCAAGTAACATATAAAGGCAAACCTATCAGAATTAAACCTGACTTCTCCAGGGAAACACTTAAAGCCAGAAGGTCCTGGATAGATATTCAAGGAAGACAAGGAGACCATGGATGCCAGCCCAAACTACTATACCCGGCAAAGCTATCAATCTCTATAGATGGAGAAAACAAGATATTCCATGACAAAATCAGATTTACACAGTAATCATCCACTCATCCACTAACCCAGCCCTACAGAAAGTTTTGGAAGGAAAACACCAACCCAAGGAAGTTAACTACAACCTGAAAACACCGGCATTAGAGAATATCTCTCTACCAACAGACAAAAGAACCAAGGGGAGAAATTTCACACATAATTCCACCAAGAACAACCATTCCAAAAAAAAACCAACAACCAGCAATCAAAGGTCATTAATATCCCTCAATAATATTAGTCTTAATTTGTCCATAAAAAGGCACAGCCTGACAGAATGGATTCGATTACAGAACCCATCCTTCTGCTGCATACAAGAAACACACCTCAGCCTCAAAGACAGACATTACCTCAGAGTTAAGGGTTGGGAATAGATTTTCAAATCAAATGGCCCCAAGTAACAAGAAGGGGAATCAATCCTAACATCTCAGAAATTAGATTTTATGCTTTCGTTTCATATTCATCACAGAAAAAAAATCACCACGATGAAGTCTCAGTTCTTAGATCCTTGCCCCTAATACAAAGTCATGAAAATTCGTAAATGAAACATTACTAAAACTCAAACCACACATAAAATGTCACACAATAATAGTGGGAGATTTCAACACCCCACTGTCACCACTAGACAGGATTACAAGACAGAAATTTAACAATGAAACAAAGGAACTAATAGAGGTTATGACCCAATTGGATTTGACAGATATCTATAGAACATTCCATCCAAACACAAAAGAATATAACTTCTTCTCAGACCACATGGAACCTTCTCAAAAATTAACTAATACTTGTCATCATATCAAACCTCAACAGGTACAAAACAATTGGAATAACTCCATGTAACTTATCAGACCACCATGCTTTAAAGATAGAGTTCTATTTAAATTGCTTATCTGTTCTTGATTTAAGTATGGCAAGTGATAGCTATCCAGGAAGTCGTCCATTTCCTTTAAATTTTCGAATTTTGTGGAGTACATATTTTCAAGTTGGGGGGAGGGCACAGTGGGAGTTGAGGGAAAGGGAGAGGGACCTGGAATTGGCTTGTGAATCAACCATGATTCTAATCTAAATTTAAACTTAAAAATAAGAAAAAATTAACAATAATAAAAAATAAAGATAGAGTTTAACAAAAACACAAACTGCAGGAACTCTTCAAACTCTTGGAAATAGAATAAAGTACTATTGCTCCATGCCTGTGTAAAATAAGAAAAAAAAGAGAAATTAAAGATTTCCTAGAGTTCTATGAGAATGAAGACACAACATATCCAAACTTATGGGACACATTGAAAGCAGTGCTAAGAGGAAAATTCATAGCACTAATTGCCCACGTGAAGAAACTGGAAATTACTTACCCTAGAGAACTAACAGCACAGCTGATAGCTCTAGAACCCCAAGGAGCAAACTAACCCAGGAAGAGTAGATGCCAGGAAATAATCAGATTGAGGGCTGAAACCAGTAAGCAGAAACTAGGAAAACAATACAAAGAATGAATGTAACAAAGAGTTAGTTCTTAGAGAAAGTCAACAATATAGACAAACCTTTATCCAAACACACCAGATGGCAAAATGTGAAAATACAAATTAACAAAATCAGAAATGAAAAGCAGGACAAAAAAGCCGACAAGGAGGAAATCCAGAGAATAATCATGTCATACTTTGAAAACCTGTACTCCACAAAATTCTAAAATTTAAAGGAAATGGATGACTTCCTGGATAGATATCAGCTGCCAAAATTAAATCAAGAACAGATAAGCAATTTAAATAGACCTATATAACCTGAAAAATAGAGGCTGTCATCAAAAGCCTCTCAACCAAAACAAAGCCCAGGGCCAGATGGTTTCAGCGCAGAATACTACCAGAATTTCAAAGAACAGCTTATACCAATTCTCCTATAATTATTACATACAATAGAAGCAGAAGGGTCTTTGCCAAACTCTTTTTATGTGGCTTCAATAACATTGATACCCAAGCCACACAAAGATACAACTAACAAAGAGAACTTCAGACCAATTTCCCTCATGAATTTTGATGCAAAAATAATGAAACACTGGCAAATCAGATCCAAGATCACATCAGGAAACTCATCCACCAAGATCAAGTAGGCTTCATCCCAGGGAAACAGTGATGGTTCAACATATGTAAATCTATCAATGTAATCAACCATATAAACAAGCTGCGGAAAAAAACACATGATCATCTCACTAGATGCTATAAAATCCTTGGACAAAATCCACTACTGGTTCATGGTAAAGGTCTTGGAGAGATCTGGGATAACAGGAACATACATAAACATGATAAAAGGTATATACAGCAAACCAACAGCCAACATCAAACTAAATGGCCAGAAACACAAGATGATTCCACTAAAATCACTAACAAGACAAGGCTGTCCCCTCTCCCCATACCTCTTCAATATTGTACTCGATGTTCTAGCTAGAGCAATAAAACAACAAAAGGAAACCACGGTGATACAAATTGGAAAGGAAGAGGTCCAACTTTCATTATTTGCAGATTATATGATACATAAATGACCCAAAGAACTCTACCAGAGAACTCTTACAGCTGATCACCTTCTTCAGCAAAATGGCAGGCTACAAGATCATATCAAAAAACATCAGTAGCCCTACTATATACAGATTATAAGAAGGCTGAGAAAGAAAACAGAGAAACATCACCCTTTACAAGTGCCACAACAACACAAAATACCTTGGGGTAATTCTTACCAAACAAGTGAAAATCCTGTATCGCAAAAACTTTGAGTCTTTATAGAAAGAAATTAAAGAAGACACCAGAAAATGGAAAGATCTTCCATGGTCTAGGATAGGTAAGATCAATGTAGTAAAAATGGCTATCTACAGATTCCAGGCAATCTCCATTAAAATACCAGTACAGTTTTTCACAGACATTGAAAGAACAAAAATCAATTTTGTATGGAAAACAAAAGACCCAGGATAGCCAAAACAACCTTATTCCACAAAGCAACATCTGGAGGCATCAGCAGCCCTGACCTCAAGCTCTATTATAGAGCTGTAGTCCTGAAAACAGTTTGGTATTGGCACAAAAATAGACAAGTAGACCAATGAAATCCAACTCAAAACCCTGATATTAACCCATGCATGCATGAACATTTACACAATGAAGTACTACTCAGTGGAAAAAAACAATGGAATCTTGAAATTTTCAGGCAATTGGATGGACCTAGAGGAATCCATCCTGATTGAAGTAACCCATTCACAGAAAGATAAACTTGGTATGTACTCATATATGGATTTTAGATATAGAATCAAGGATTACCACCCCACATTCCATACCATCAGAGAAGCTAGGAAACAGAGAAGAACCTAAGAGATGCATACATGGTTCCACTGAGAAAGGAGAAGGGATCTCCTTAACTAATTTGGAGCATGGAAGGCAGGGAGAGGGAGTTAGGGAAAGACATGGTGAGAAGAAGAGGGGAGAGGAGGACATGAGAGAGCAAGATAATCAAGTCACAGGAAGAATAAACGTGAAAAAGAAAAGAGATACCATAATAGAGGGAGCCATTATAGGGTTAAAGAAATATCTGGCACAAGTGAGTTTTCCAGAGAACAAGGTTGACCCCAAGTAACAATCTAAGCAATAGTAGAGAGACTACCTTAAATGCCCTTCCCCAATAATGAGATTGATGACAAACTTATAAGCAATCTTAGAGCCTCCATCCAATAGCTGATGGAAACAGAAGCAGACACCCACAGCTAAACACTGAGTTTAACTCTGGAATCCAGTTGCAGAGTGGGGGGAGTGATGAGCAAAAGGGTCAAGGTCAGGTTGGAGAAACTCACACAAACAGCTGACCTGAACAAGGGAAAGCAGCATAGGACTGTCCCAGAATCCTTGGACGTGGATATCAGTTTGGAAATCTGGTTAATCTATGGGGCCTAAAGTAGGGGATCAGTATTTATCTCCCTAGTAAACAAATATACATTGGGAGCCCAATCCGCATACAGGGATATTCTCTCTACATAGACACATGGGGAGGGTCAATGGACTGTTCCAAATGATATGACAAACTTTGAAGATTCCCCCATGGAAGGCTCCAACCTTGCTGGAGAGCAGAAAGAGGATGGGATAGGGAGTTGGTGGGGGGCAGGTGAGGAGGAGAGGGAGAGGGAACAGGAATTGACATGTAAAATAAGCTTGTTTCTAATTTAATTTAAAAAAAGAATTCAGCAGCATTTCCCAAATAAAATTATCGTTATTCAAAAACTGCAACATTTGACTTTTTAATGTTCTAATACATGCATATAGAACATGATTCATTGCCATATATGTGTGTTTGTGCTCAAATATGCATAAATATATTTGTGTCTTTACATAGAACTTAACGGTTGAATCGCTTACAAAAACATGAATACTGGATCCCATGTTCTTAGGAGTTGCAGCCTTATTCAAGATTGTTTATGTGTCACCTACATGGAATAACATTTTTATTTGAGACCTCACATAGCAAAGATATGTGTAAATTCTGTCCTTCTATTGTGTCTTATTAAGTTCTAGAAACAAGTTTGTCTGAGTTCTACAGAACCAATCAAGTGACTGCATTTCCCTTCCCACTCAGGTTTTATACAGTTTCTCTCAACTCTTGTTACAATGTATCTCAGTATGAAAAAAACCTGATTTCACAGCAACTATTCCATATGGATCAATTTATTTTCCTTCCTTGGATGTTTATGCCTACTTCATACAGTATAATTATTTTATTTCTCTATATTTGTTCATATTGTTACCATGGTGTAATGTTATTTCCTTAAAAGGGAAACATATTATGTCACACTGCGAATATATTGAATTCCAGTAGAAAGTCTGACTTCGTTCGAAATACTTCTTCTTTACTCTGGGCCTCTGCCACCACCTGTGTCTTTCTTTGTAAGGACACAGCATAACACAGAGGCTTATTGTTTTGTGAATATTCCCTACATATTACACACATTGCACACGATTTTGGTCACCAAGAAAGACAGAAACAAATAAGAGAATAGGAAAATGAGTAAAATAATGGTGTCAGAATAAACTTCATACATAAGTTGTCTGTCTGACCATTACATATCCTGCCTTGGGGTAGCTATGTTAAGTCAGAGGTTGTTGGAAGTCACATGAATTGTTTATTCTTGAGAGCTTTCTTTTATGAGCTAGAAATCATAAAGGACATTGAAACGTTTAAGTATGATGTAGTTTTAAGTATGGATAATATTTGAAAACTGAAATTCAGAAGTCCCATTTACAAAGAAATCTGTTTCATGGAATAGAATCAGGATGAAAGTCTGTGTATCAAAAGGAGAAAATGCAAAGGTATAGCTCAACATTCTTGGGAAATGTAACTGGAATTCTTTGAAGATGAAAAATGACAAAAAGGAACTGATAACAGTGTAAGTAGTAAGCCAGGTGTTGGGGGAGCATGCCTTTAATTCCAGCACTCGAGAGGCAGAGCCAGGCAGATTTCTGAGGCCAGCCTGATCTACAGAGCAAGTTCCAGGACAATCTTCAAAACAATACGATTAAGACAAACCAAAATCAAAAACATTGTGATGTCCCGCGCTACCGTCTCGCCAGCAAGAACGACGCAGAACACTCGGATCCTTCTGCAGTAAAGCTTTAATGCATCTTGAGAGATAGATGATCAGTTTCTTAGAGGGAGACCCCAAGCTAAGAAACCCAGCCCCTTATATAAGCCTAGGAGCTCCGAGTGAGATGTGTAGAGCCGGGATTGGTGGTTTGCACATCACCCCAGATGACGCCACGGGAGAGGCACAGCTTAAGCGGTTAACTCCAACTGACAGCAGATGTCAGCGCCATCTTCTAACGGTTAACTCCAACTGACAGCAGATGTCAGCGCCATCTTCTAACGGCAATAGCGATAGCGAGGGCGGCTCCTCACATCTCCCCCTATTCATTTATTTTTGAAGCAATAGGACACCCACAACTTTGGAGTGGAGATAGAGGTCAAATCCCCATGTGCAAATTCGGAACATGTACAAAGCTCCTCTCCAGGGTCTTATCCCCAGAGAGAGCCCTGACCAGTCCGATGTCGTTTTTCTGGGGAAGGAGATCATGACATAGAACCTTCATGCAAGATGACTTATCTCCCAGGAGAAAGTCGTTATACCGCAGACCTCTCCTGTGCAGTGCTTAGCCTTGCAACTCCTTGGGCTGCTGAAGCCTACCCACTCTATCCCGTGCAATGAGACTAGCCTCGTGGGGTGCAAGAGCTGGGAGGCCAGCGACCTATTGCTTTAACATGGTTAACCAAATGTCAGGGGAGGCTCCGTGTTCTAAGGCAGCAAGTGCTTGTGCCACCACCACTTTGTCTCTTTTGTTTGGGCTCTGAGCTTACACACCATCCAAAGCATCAACACTATTCCACAGCAGAGAACTAGGCTAAATGATCCTACCCCCACCCATTCCTTAAAATAAGAAAATGCAGATGAAATCCAGGAGGAGAGGCCTTCCATCAGAGAAAGATCCAGATGCGTCGAATTCACTTGCAGGATCGCCATTCTCAACTCACGGAGTGTCTGCTCAAACTCAAAAGTCCAATTCTGTAATAAATGTTGAGACAGAGCTTGTGACAGGTTAGCTGCTCTTGTAAAATTCTCATATTGTACTGAAGTGACACAAAGGCCAGGCAACTTTTGTTCACATCCCAATTGGGCCATCTGCCACAATATATCCAATTGTTCCTGAACCAAATTAATCTGTTGGTTTACCAACATCAGGCCTCCTTGTATCTGAGAATTGGCAGTGGCCTGTTTATCTAGGACCATGGTCACAGTGGCCTATAGTTCATTAATGGTTTGAGTTGTCTGCACAGTGGCAGAAAGTGCAAGGGCCGAGGCGGTAACCGAAGCAGTAACCGCGGCGGTGGCTATCAGGCCCACAATAATAGCAGAGATCCCAAAAATCTCGCTTTTCCCTAAACAAACTCAAATTACTTGGCGTCTCAACAGGAACTGGAACAAATCGAGGCATGCGCATTACCAAAGCAAAAGGGTGCTTAATAGCATCCCAGCATAATGCATAAAAACAATTCTAAGCAGAGCAATTTATTTCTTTCTGATTCTTACCTAAGGTATCATTACTCACAACCCAAATAAAGGGCAGCTGAATAATTAGTTCTCTTAAAAGGGGTATACTTAACATTGGAGGAGGACCAATCAGATGATCCATAGCTCTGTCCCTCACTCAGACTGTTGCCTAATGCCCCTTTCCAATCAAAAGTAATCTGTCCCTTCTCACTATCATAGGAGAAAGATCAGTACAGCTTCCATTAATTCAAAAGGATTAGCATTAGATCTTTCTGGATCCATATGAATAAAATTATCCTTTAATGAAGAAATCACAGTAAAGCACAAGCTTCCTACTAATGACAAGGTTCTCTCATCCTGAAAACTCTGTATCTGAGGATCTAAAGGCAAAAAGGCAAGCCCCAACTCTCTATTAGTTGTGAAAAATCTAGGGAACACCTGGGCATTCTGCATCACTGGCATCGGTAGGGGAAGGTAGACATGATGGCCCACCGTAACTCTCCCATCATACTAGGAACCATCATCCCGAGTAGGAGAGTCTTCATCACCCACTTGGCCTCCATCCTTCTTATTCTGGAGTTGTGAAGGAGCTCTTCGAGTGAGTCTTTCAGGGATCCACAGGGGGTTTTCTTCCTCCTGTGGAAAAACACACACAGCTCCCCTGGATCTTATAAGAATAGGATCCGGGCCTTTCCAGAGATCAGTCAAGACATCTTTCCATTTTACCATTTCTTTTGGCCTATCAGGCTCTAAACTGTGGCGATCAGCCGCAGTGTGGCCTTGGGCATCAGAGTTCAAGAAATTAAGGGTAAAAAGTGCCATGGATACAGCAACTCTTGGTACCGAGGGTAGAACATCCTCAATACTCCCCTTTTGTTTAATCAGATATGATTTGAGTGTACGATGGGCACGTTCCACAATGCCCTGTCCTTGAGGGTTATAAGGTAGGCCAGTTAGATGGGTAACATCCATTTGCCGACAAAACTGTCGGAATTTTTGAGAGGTATATGCTGGTCCATTGTCTGTTTTTAAAATTCTGGGTTTTCCCCAAGCACTCCAGGCCTCAAGGCAATGTTGAATCACATATGAGGCCTTTTCCCCTGTTAGGGGTGTGGCAAACATTACGCCAGAACAGGTGTCAACAGAAACATGAACATATTGAAGCCTTCCAAAAGAGGGAATATGAGTAACATCCATCTGCCACATCTGCAATGGTCTAATGCCACGTGGGTTTATTCCCATGTGGGGAGTAGGTAAGAATTCGCAGCAATTCTGGCATTGAGTAACAATTTCCCTAGCCTCTTTCCTGGATAGAGCAAAACGACGGCGCAAGGTCTCAGCCGTCACATGAAAGCGCTTATGGAATTCTTTTGCTGCTTGTGCATGGGTAGACAAGGCAGCGGCCACCAGCTTTGTAGCCTTGTCCGCTAAGTCATTCCCTAAGGACATGGGACCTGGGAGTCCAGAATGTGCTCGGACATGGGTAATGAAAACAGGAAATCTCCTATTTAACAAGGCAGCTTGTATCTTCTGAAAGATGTTAGCAACTCTGCTGGAGGATCTTATTATTCCAGCTATCTCAAGGAGATTAACTGCATTAACCACATAAGAGGAATCTGATACAATATTGAGGGGTCCTGGAAAAGCCTCAAGAACCTCCAGTACTATCAGACATTCTACAACTTGAGGTGAAGTTTCATTATATTGTTTAGATATAACCCTATCCTTGACCACATAAGCTCCCATACCAGTTTTTGATCCATCAGTGTACACCACAGTCCCATCTGGGAGTGGGTCTTTAGCTGTCACTTGTGGAAACACTATAGCCTGGTTTAGGGCAAACTGTAAAATTGGATGCTTTGGAAAATGATTATCAATTTGTCCTGAAAAGGAAGTAACTAAAACTGCCCAATCACTAGATGTGGCTGCCAAGGTCTGAACTTGTGCAGCAGTATAAGGCACAATCAAGGAATCAGGATCCCTGCCAAAATGTGTAACAGCTGCTTTTATTCCGCGAAGCGCGAGCTGTGCAACAGCATCAGGGTACCAGTCAATAATCTTAGCAGGGGAAGCATTTGGATGAATCCAAAGTAATGGTCCATGTTGCCACAGGACTGCAGTTGGCAATTGAGCTGTCTTAAAAACACACAGATTAAAAGGTAGTGACTCCTCAATACGTTGTAATTGTGCTTCCTGTAAGGCCTCTTCCACCATCTGTAAGGCTCGGTGGGCGGCAGGGGTAAATTTTCTGGGTGAGGAGATATGAGGCTCACCCTCCAGGAGATCGAAGAGGGGTTTTAGATCAGCAGATGGAATTTTTAAAAAGGGCCTCAACCAATTTATATCTCCCAGAAGTTTCTGAAAATCATTTAATGTTTGTAAGTGGTCTTTGCGAATTTCTATTTTCTGAGGAACTATATTTTTGGGAGTAATCATTGAGCCCAAAAAGAGCCCTGTATCTGCAATTTGAACCTTTTCTGAGGCAATCTCTAATCCCCACTGTTTTAATTCAGCCACCAGCATGGGAAAAGCCTTTGTAAAACATCTAACTCTTTGTGACAAATAAGAATATCGTCCATATAATGGATAACGATTAAAGATGTAAATTGCTTCCTAATTGGCTCCAAAGCCTCCTGCACATATAGCTGACATATTGTTGGGCTATTGGCCATGCCTTGCGGCAGTACCTTCCACTGAAATCTCTTGTCTGGTTCCATATGATTAAGAGAAGGGATAGTGAAGGCAAACCTTGGTCTATCCCGTGGGTAAAGTGGAATAGAGAAGAAACAATCCTTAATATCTATAATAATAAGCTTCCAATCTTGAGGAAGTGCAGAAAGCAAAGGAAGGCCTCTTTGAACAGGGCCAAAAAGATGCATCTGATTGTTAATGGCCCGCAGGTCGTGGAGTAATCTCCACTTCCCAGATTTCTTCTTAATAACAAAAATTGGTGTATTCCATGGGGAGGTAGAAGGCTCTAGATGCCCCAGCCGTTCCTGTTCTTGCACTAATCTTGTGACAGCCTCTAATTTTTCAGAGGATAGAGGCCATTGAGAGACCCATAACGGCTCCTCTGTTTTCCATGGTATGGGTCGTGAAGCCTCAACGGCCCCTAAATAAAACCCAGTCCTTTTCTACCCCGATTTCCGTGTTGTGTAATGGGTTTTATTCTGCCTTGTTCTTGCCTACCCAAGCCTCTACCATTTGTATACCCCATCTTTGCCATAATGGCTGATGCCTGGGGGAGTATTCATTAGTTAGGGTCATGCCCATGGCTTGTAACACATCTCGTCCCCATAAATTTACAGGGAGTGGCAACACATAGGGGTAAAACATCCCTGTTTGCCTTCAGCATCCCGCCAGGTTAAGGCTGAGGCACTGATGGCAGGAGAGGACTGGTATCCAAGACCTTGTAGAGAATGAGATGAAACAACAGTGGGCCAAGACTTCGGCCACCAATGGAGTGAAATAATGCTTTTGTCTGCTCCCGAATCCATTATCCCTTCAAATTCTTTTCCATTAATTAACAATTTTATTGTAGGTCTCTCATTTAGGGGTATAGCCAGATAGGCTGAATCACTTCCAGAAGATCCCATAGCCCTTTTTTGTAAAGTGTAGGTTTCTC
>NW_024435294.1:0-656 GCF_017639785.1 Mesocricetus auratus | reverse complement strand
AAATCCAAATGGATCAATGACCCCAACATAAATCCAGCCACATTGAACCTCTTAGAAGAGAAAGTGGGTGTTACCCTTGAATGTATTTTTACAGGAGACAGCTTCCTGAACATAACACCAGTAGCACAGCAGTGATATTAACAAGTAATAAATGGGACCTACTGAAACTGAGAAGCTTCTATAAAGCAAAGCACACAGTCAGCAAGACAAAAAGGCAGCACACAGAATGGGAAATATATTCACTAATCCCACATCTGACAGAGGGTTGATCTCCAAAATTTACAAAGAACTCAAGAAGCAAGCCTCCAAAACACCAAAGAATACAATTAAAAAGTGGGCTGCAGAACTAAATAAAGAGTTTTCAATAGAGGAGTCTAAAATGGCTGAGAGGCACTTGAGAAAGTGCTCAACATCCTTAGCCATCCGGGAAATGTAAATCATCACAGCTCTGAGATGTGATCTCACTCCTGTCAGAATGGCTAAAATAACAAATATCAATGACAATTTATGCTGGAGATGATGTGATGAAAGGGGAACACTCCTCCATTGCTGGTGGGAGTGCCAACTGGTTCAGCCACTTTGGAAATCAGTATGGAGATTCCTCAGAAAAATAGGAATAAACCTACCACAAACCCAGCAACTCCACTCTTAGGCAT
>NW_024435293.1:0-30835 GCF_017639785.1 Mesocricetus auratus | reverse complement strand
ACACACAATCAGAGGTTCTTTCTCCTCCACAGCCCTTTCTCAATTAATGTTAAGAGCATGAGATATAAGACCTTTAAACTCACTGTGTTTAAGAGTGTCATGTCCTCCTTCAGTGAGCATCTTCCAGAATTGACACCAAAACTTCAAAATTTGTAGTAGCTTCCTGAATCAGATCCCTATAGTTTCTATGCTCCAGGATGACATTGATTTCCAAACAATGTCCATGCTCTCCTTACCTGCTGCAGTTAGTAAAACTTCTGCATTTATACCTCATCTCTGCTTACTTTGGCTCTGCAGGCCTTTAGTGTTCCAACACAGTAGCTTCTAACATCTCTGTGAAGCCACAGAGCAAACATCAGCAATACTCTTCTCTACTGTGATAATAGCCAGTGATGTCAAACTTTCTGTAACATATTTGTGTCCCTTTCAGAGCCGAGAAAGAACTTCCCCAAAGGATTAACAAGGGACAGTTCACCTGGATGAACATGGTTCAACAACTATTTCATAGGCTTAGCCATTTGGGGGATTTTTGCATCAATGTTCATGAGGGAGATAGGTCTGTAATTCCCTATCTTGGTTGTGCCTTTGTGTGGTTTGTAGCATAGTAGAAAGAGTTTGGCAGTGGTCCTTCTACTTCTATCGTATGGAAAATTTGAAGAGTATTGGTATAAGCTCTTCCTTGAATTTTTGGTAGAATTCTGCACTGAAGCCATCTGTCCCTGGACTTTCATGCTTGGAAGAATTTTTTATGGCTGCTTCTAGTTCTTTAGGGGTAATTGATCTGGAACCGAAATTTCTTCTTCTCCTGTGGAAACAAATGCAAAACCCTTCCCCAAGGTAGTACATATCCTGGTTTCCAGACTGAGGTCATAACATTGTTAAAATACACCGGTTTTTTCAGTTCAGAAGTCTTCTCTGTAGTTCAGTGTCTTTCTGCAGCAGTTTGTCCTTTTTCCTTAGCATCTTCTACAAATGGTGCTGGAATAACTGGATGCTGGCATGTAGAAGAATGTGGATAGATCCATGTGTGTAGCCATGCACAAAACATAAGTCGAAATGGATCAAAGACCTCAACATAAATCCAGCCACACTGAAACTGTTAGAAGAGAAAGTAGGAGGTACCCTTGAATGAATTGATAACAGAGACAACTTCCTGAACAGACAACAATTAATACGAGGGACCTCCTGAAACTTAGAAGCTTCTGTAAGGCAAAGGACACAGTCACCAAGACAAAAAGGCACCTACAGAATGGGAAAAGATATTCACAAGCCACACAACTGGCAGAGAGATGATCTCCAAAATTTACAAATAACTCAAGAAGCCAGTCTCTGAACCACCGAAGGAGTGCTGACTTTTACATCCACTTTAGAAATCAGTATGGAGATTCCTCAGAAAAATGGGAATAAGCTACCACAAGACCCAGCAACTCCACTCTTAACTCATATATTCAAAAGATTCACATTCATACAACAAGGACATCTGTTCCAATATGTTCGTAGCAGCATTATTTTTAATAGCTAGGAATTGGAAGCAACCTAGATACCCCTCAAATGAAGAGTGGATAGAGGAAATATGGTACATTTACACAAAGGATTACTATTCAACAGAAAAAACAATGGAATCCTGAAATTTGCAGGATAATGGGAGACACTAGAAAAAAGTCATCCTGAGTGAGATAACCCAGTCCAAAAAGAGAAATATGGCATGTACTCGCTCATATATGGATTTTAGACATAGTTCTGGGGAGTGCCAGCCTACAATCCCATGGCCAGAGAGTCTGGGAAACATAATCTTCATTCAATGGTTGATAGAAAAAGGGGCAGACTCCCACAGTTAAACACTGAGCTGAACTCTAGGAGTCCAATGACAGAGAGGGAGGATTGACGAGCAAAGTAGTTAAGACTGGATTGGTTTAACCTCCAGAAACAGCTGACCTGACAACGGTTAGCTTTGTGAAGCATTTCTTTTAAGGTTTGGTTAGATCTTTCAACCACTGCTTGTTCTGTGGGATTGTAAGGTATACCAGTTATATGTTTTATATTATAATATTTGAAAAAATGTTCCAATTTACTGCAGACATATGCTGAAGCATTGTCAGTTTTTATTTGTGCAGTATACCCATAACAGCCATCACCTCTAAGAGGTGTGTAATAACAAAATCAGCCTTTTCAGAGCTGAGGGCAGTAACCCATTGGAAGCCTGAGAACGTATCTATGGTAATGGTGTATATATTTCAAATTGCCACATTCTGAGAAGTGAAAGACATCCATTTGCCAAAGTTCATTTCTGTGAACACCTTTGGGATTACAACCTGTGGTAAAGGAGTTTGATTGTAGAATGAGCATGTGGGGCAATTTATTACTATTGCTTTGACTTGTTGCCAGGTGATAGAAATATACTTCTTTAAACCTTTGCCATTAACATGGTGTTTCTTATGAAACTCTGCAGCTTCCAACACATTACCTATTAATAAATGATTGACATTACCTATTAATAAATGATCGATTTCATCATTTTGGCAGGGCTATTAGTGTCATACTTATTTATTCTTGGGCAGTCCTGTTGGAGAGACTTCAAGGGCATAGTTTCTAAATTTATTAGGAGACAGCTGTATCACCAACTTCCTGATGCTCTGGCCTTTTCAATCTTAACACACCCTCTTCCTCAATTTCCCGTGACTCTTAGGTCTATGAGTGTTTGACACACTTAACCATTGGGATTAAGCCCTTACAACTCTACAACTGATTGGCTTCAGTTTGCTGTAGTGGTCTCTTTATTTTTCAAAGAGAAGCTTCCTTGAATAGAGTTGAGGACCACATTTGTTGTGGATATACACACTAATGTATACAGATTATTTTAGTAAAGATGCTGGTTTAAGAAGTTAGTAGTTATAAATTCTCCTCCAATATCCATGATCTCACATACCTTGAGTGGTTGTGTTGGTTTCTAGTACCAGACATGGTTGCCCTCTTGGTGAGTGGTCTTAAGTCACATTAGTCCAATTAAGTCCAAGGTATAGTTGACACTATCGCACCCTGGGTATCATACCATGCTGGTTGATGTGGTTCACAGGTGCCATTGCTGCAAAGAACACTGCTTGATTCCCATCTCTGGGTGTTTTGTGGTTACTCTTAGTACAAGGAAAACTAATTCACAGGAAACAAAAATCCAGGTCATTTCCAGCTCAGGTAACATTAGACATTTATAGAATGGTTAAAAACAATACCCTCTTTTGGAAATAGTTTTGTTTTCAGCTATTTACAAGGGCGAGTGCTTTTTCCCCTGTGGCCTTCAATTGTTCCTCTTCAAGCTGCTACAAAGCAGCAAGGCTAGAGAGATGCACAACAGGGAGTTTGGCAGGACATTTTGAGACCTAAATATTTGGGTCTATGGAAAATCTCACCTCTGGAGCCAGCTTCACTGAGTTTACATAGCACATGACAATTTACTAACAAACAGCATTCATCCCACTGTAAAAGTGAAGAAAATACCTGTTTCTGAAGCATCAGAGAAGGGAAAGAGAAGGAGTGTGTAGGCCTGCTGTGATGCATATTGATATAGGTGACTCAGGGGAGGTAATGACCCACCCCTGAGAGTATTACCAGGGAAGAATCCTGATTTTGAATGGTAAATCTCTGACATATTTTTATTTTGGAAAATTATGCCTCATAGCTTTCAAAATCTATGATCCAAGAGGATCAAGTCGAGAAAAATGTTCTGCCTTTACCCTTGTGTAGGGAAAAGGCCAGCAAAAGGAAAACACGCTAAGCAGAGCCTAAGAAACACACTTTGGCCCTGCAACCAGAACCAAAGAAATGCAGCCTGACGTTGAAACCAGTGACAAAGAAACACAGTTTGCCCCTGGAATCAGAGCCTGTGAAAGAAATACACACTGATCCTAAAACTAGAGTCAAAAGGCTAAAAAGGACAAGAGAAAGTGACAGTTTGACCTTAAAACCAGAGCCAAATCTTACCCTAACCTTATACAGAAAACTAGACAATCCCTAAGCAGGAGATTGAAATCTGACCAATACCCACCCTGGAAACACTTCCCACTCCCCCCAAGGAGCCCTATATGACCTTGTTTCTGTTCACCTTTTGACTGCTCCTACTAACCAGCTGTCCTCTGCAACTCTGGCAGAGGTAGCCACTCTCCTGGACTCTTCCCTCCCAATAAACCCCTTGGATGAGCTTTGGGAGAAGAACTTTTGGCGTGGAGCACAAACGACCCTGGGCAGGGCAGAGCAAAAAGGACTGTTAACGCTTTTGCCAGGGAAACCTTCCCTTGGCAGAGCTCTCTCCCATTCTCCCGGGAGCAGAGCTGAATTGTAGAAACTTGACCTGGAAACCTTCTCCTCCTGGAGCAAAACTGCTACACAGGGCAAACATCCCCAGCTGGAAGACCATCTCCTGCCAGAGCAGAGCTGATTCACTGGGGAAGCCTTTCCTGAGGCAGGGCTGTAAGCTACTATACTTTCTACCACCTTTGTTAGTCCTTGGCTCCTGTACCTTTCCATTTGAGATGACTCCCAAGTGCCAGAATACCTGTCCCATCCAATCCTTCTCAAATGCCTACACCATGTGACTTGATATTCTCTGGCTATGTTTGGGGATGAAGGACAAAATGCTTGAAGATGTGTACTTACAATCAGTGTGTGTCTACACATGGAATTAGGCATGCTGAGAAACCTGATGAATGAATGCTTTTTCACCTACAAAAATACAACAATAGGATTGATATTCCCCTAGATGCCACTAGTTTAAATTTAGAACAGGCTTAACTTTAGAAAACTATTAGGCATTTTTAAGGTCAAAAATTTCGCCTTACTCTGTGTTCATCACCTTGTGAGCAATCACAAAAGAAGGGAGGCCTGTTGGTCTCTCAGACAGAACCCTTGAAACTCTGTTCACGTCCTTCTCTCATTAGAGACCACTAGGGACACAGGCTGCAGACACTAGTCACTCTTAACCTCCCACAGTGACCTTGATAAACACTGCTCAAATTGCTTTCCCATTTTCATGCAGCCTTGGACTTCAATCCATAAAATGCTACCATGACATTTATTGTGGGACTCCCTCTCTCAATTAATCTAATCTAGATATCTCTCTCAAAAAGGCTAGAGGCTTGTCTCCTAGGTGACTCCACATCCTTTAAATTGAGCTGATTCAAAGGCACAAAAATTATAACAGCCAAGAAATTAATTTTTAGAAGGGCATTGTCAGCAAGCCTGCATTTTGCAGTGCTAATAAATTAATGGATCCAGACAATTATTCCCAATTACTATTCACAGTGCAACAATTTTTAAGCATCTGACAGAATTACATCGCCTATACTCTTCCTGTTCCACATATGCATGCTGGTTGGGACACTTAAACTTATAAACCACATCTCAAAAAAATTTTTATCATTTTTTATTTTAATTTTAAATAGCTTGCTTTACATGTCACTCCCAGTTCCCTCTCCCTCCCCTCCTTCCGCACTCCCCTTCCCCCCCTCACCCTCCCACCCTATTGCCAAATCCTTCCACATAGGGGATATCAGAGTCTGTCATTTTACTCTGGGTAGGGTCCAGGCACTCCCCTAAGAGTCCAGGCTGAGAGAGCATCCCTCTTTGTGCTATAGGCACACGAAGACTGTTTGTATACCAGGGATAGACACTGATCCACAGCTCAGGGCATAGCATGTTCTATGCCTTTCTGTGTGCAGGATAACCCAGAAAACATGCATGAGAGGGAAAGAAATTATCTCAGAAGATCCTTGGTAAGTGAATGACCTCCTCCTTCTGAACTCTAGAATGGATGTTGAGTAGGGCAAATCAATGGAACCCTGTCCCAAGCAATCACTAGCTTGAAGAAGATTGCTTTTACCAATACCTCCCATAAAGCTTCAGAGTTCCACAAAGGCTACAGGGATATAGAGGAGACTGGACATCAACTCACATACAGTTTTAGCATATCGAACCTGCTTGGTATTGAAACAACACTCAGGCCATGGCGCATCCTATAAAGATAGCTGAAGGCCCTTTAAATAAACATCCCCCTATAGTAGTCTCAACTTCATTGACACATATCATGTCTGGTGACTTCCCTAATGCCTCACACATACACTTACTTTCAGGTATCCCTGGATAACAGAGCAGCCTCTACCAACCTACCCTAATATTAACAGGCCTGGATTGATACAAATTCATCCCATCATCTAACATGTATTTAATACAAAAGGTGCCCTGCTAGATGCCCTGTCCTACTCCTCCCACTGATATGCACAGTTACTCATCAGAACCTTTAGACATCCCACCTCACCTGTGACCACACATCTAATTCTAGGTATCAGGTGTTGTTTGACCTCCTATCCCACAAACCACTATCTTTCAGACCATGCTGTGAACTTCACCTCCTGTCACATTCATGAAATTGTCTGCTCAGTTTTGACCCATTGGACATCCTAACTCTGCACTTGTCACAACTTCAGTGCCAGTCACCATTTCTGATGGTGTCCTCCTCAAGCACACAGAGTGCTGGGTATCAGGCTCTATTACAATTAATGTGCCATGCTGTACATTAACTACTCCTGCAGTCATACAGAGTGATGTCCTTCACATTCACCTGACGCCAACCTGCCTTCCCATATGATGTGCCAAGTTTGAAAGTAAGCTTGTCACACATTCTTGCTATACACTAGTGACCACCAAACACTACTATATTCCATGGTCTTATGGAAACACACACACACACACACACACACACAAACACACACTATGAGCCTGGTACATTTATGAATTTTGTCTCATATACTCAGAGGCAAACACCTATGGATTTATAAGTCACAATTGATCTTAACATAAACATTGTTTTCTCCAAAGTGGGAAGGTAGGTAGGCCTTGCAACCCATGATATTGATTTCCCCCTGAACACGTCCAGCAACCATGACTTCTCTATGACCAATGATGACCATAGGGGTCATACTTAAGAGGAATCCTTCATTATGGTGCAAACCTTGATGTCAGCCACAGGTTCAGTGTGAAGCAGTGGTGAGCATGGTGTGTGAGCTCTATTCCAGAACACCTTCAGGTAGAGACCACACTGAATTCTACCTCAGGAAAGTCACATGGGACAAAAATGGATATTGCCCCTTCCTTGTTAGGTCCTGAATTTGGCAAAGATAAACCTGCTATTATCTGAGAGGCCACAGGTCTAGGGCTGGTGAATGAATATTTCTGCAGTATCATTCGATGTCTAAAATCAGATTTCTCTTGTCTGTGCCTGGTCACAATGTAAGTCATGGTCCCTGAACTGCAGATGTGCACCTTGAGCATTTGTGATATTTAAAGAGGAGTGTGTCTCACAAATCCCATCTCCTGGAAGATTACTCTACCAATCCTGAGGTCCTGAGAGCTCAGAGTTTACAAAGCACATTATGAGGACACGCTATGATTACCATTCAGTGGTCTCTCTTGCAACTTCTAAGTGCAGGAAATGACCCAAATCACCAACAATATCTGTGGAAATTACCGGAGGGTCCACGAGTGAAAGCTTCCCAGTGGGTAGATATTGTTGAATTCCTGCCCCGGATCAACATAGACTGCTTTCCATTCTGACAATGTTTAAAGTTAACTATACCTCGGTGCCTGAAGGATAACCCAGAGAACATATCTGAAAGGGAAAGAAAGTGTCTCAAAAGAGCCTTGGGAAATGAATGTGTTCCTCTTTCTTTTTTTTATGAGACAGGGTTTCTCTGTATTGTTTTGGAGGTTTCTGAACTCTAGACTAGATATTGAGAAGGGTAGAGTCCATGGAGCCCTGCCCCAGGCCATCAGTAACTTAAAGAAGGAGTCATTGAGGACATACAGTTGAACTATTCTCAGTGGTATTAGAGACAATATACAAATAAGTAGTGAAGCACTAGATCAGAATTCGTATACAGTTTCTATAAATTGGCATTCAGAACCTTTTACATTTACCTGAGAGATCTCCAAATCAATTGCTCTTCATTCCAACAGTTGCTTTTCTAAAGGTGTTAGACCTTTGAATTTCATCTATAGAGTCATTAAAATCCAGTCTGATGCTCCAACACCTAATATACAATCAGTAGGACCTAACCTAGGAGAAATGTCAAGGGCAGGAGATTCCTCCAGGCCTAGTGTCTCCTTCCAGTATCCCCCATAACACTTCAGAGTTCCAGAGAGTTTATAGGGACATAGAGGAGACTGGAAACATGGAACAGGTAACAAAGCTAACCCTGTCACTGATGTTGCCATAGTCATCCATGTATTTTAAGGCAGAGAAAATGGCTCTAGAACATTATTTTAAGGCATAGAATAGGAAACCCATTGGAAAATTGAAAGCAGTCTCCATTTCAACTGACCCCAATCCAAACACTATGAAGTTCACATAAATGTAATGGAAGATATCCCCATCTGTTCCTGCCTGATATGGAGAAAGATCATATATAACACGGAGAACATGTAGAAATGAGAGCTCTGATGCCATGTGCCATGAAAGTTCAGAATCCGGAACAGGGCTTGAGCAGACCCTAACCTACGACATCTAGAGAGAGCCTGAAACCTGTTGCACCCCAGGTGACAACAAATCCCTCTTAGCGCACACTAAATGTTTATGTCTAGGTGGAAGTGTAGTGTGTGCTGTGTGTTGTGATGAGGGCTAAAACCTCTACCATTGGGTGGTATGGAGACAGCTGTCATTCTGGATCTTATAATAGCACTCCATTGGAGGGTAGAGTCAGGTGGGGAAGCTTCGGGACCTGATACCTAGATAGTCATGTGTGCTCTGCATGCTCCTCCCCTGTTAACAACTTAAACATTGTCAGTTTAAGGACATGAATGACACTCACACACACTCTTCACATAATTTTCAAGTGTCAGGCCTAGATAACTACTCCTGTTCTGACACATATGCCTCCTTCCCTGATTAGGTACAATACAGTACTGGTTGTCAGAACCCACTGATCAACACCACTCACATACCATACAGCCTCAAATACATCCCTAAATATCGGCCATCCAGGAAACCTTCAGGTAGGGAGCAGCTCAGTGAGTTTTCAAGGGGAATTGAACTCAACAGGCATTCCAAGGCCCTGATCTGTGTGAATCATTACTGAAGGTAAGATTGAGTGAAGTAGGTATCTTTTTGTGGGTGAGGGTGAGATTCAGAAGCCTGGTCTTGATGTCCTGAAGAAAAGGTACACATGAGGTGGCCTATGCTAGCATCTCCAGCACATTGGGACAGTTACCATTGTCCTGCTTGACTGAAGAGTACTGACAGAATGAGAGACAATGGAGGTGTGGAAAGAGAGGTGCTATCTTCTTTTTGAGCTTGGCATCCAGCTTCCATTCTGATAATCTGATCCTGGCGTTTTCTCAGGCAATCTTGAAAATTGAATTTGTTAATTACTTCTTCATCCCTGCATGACAACAGATAGCTCATGCTGTCACTTCCCTTCTAGAACTCTGACCATCTGATGAGTCCCATGTGCACAGAACAAGTAGCAGCTTGCATAGCGGATTACAAGGATTTTCAGTTTGTGGGAATCAACTGTGCTCAGGCCTTGCTTTTCTTGCAGATCAATGATGTCAGGTTGAATCAGGAAATGAGACAGGGAAATTTCCTGAATGCCCATTTTGTATTTTATACTTTGAGAGATGATTACCTATGGACCTGGTTAACTTGAACATTTCTGTGTAGAACAGGCAGATCTCAACATCACAGAGATCCAAGCCTGCCTCTTCTCCTGAGTGCTGTCTGGCTTTAGGTACTGTATAGAATCAATGGTAATTTCTCGCAAACATGTGAGGTAGAATCTTACCAATTTTTTCTTTTTTCATGTGGATAGGGTCAAGATTTTACCTGAAGGAACCTTCATCCAGGAAGGACTTGAAACAGGGCGCTAACTGCAAATGTGACCTGCAGAATAGAGTCTGTGTCCACCATGAACAGACCGTTAGAGGTGAGAAGTGTTGTCATCAATTCTTTTGTGGACACAAGGCAGTGAACTGAAGGAGGTGTGTCCTAGGTGATAGATCTGTGGATTTAAGGCACAGAGTATTAACATGTAACAGCAACCCTGTTTCCCCTGAATCCCAGTTACAAGTCACATGATTTTAATCTGATCTTTCAGAATAGTGAAGACTAGCTCCCTGGTATGTTTGATTGAGTTCATCCTTTTAGGACATCAGAACATGTCGTAGAACCAAGGTGGGTCACCAGGATATTTGGTAGTTGTCTTGGTATTTTGTAGTCAGAGCTTTTACTCTAAGGACACCAATGGTAGAGATACTGCAGAAAGTCACAGTTCTTGATAGGAACTTCTTTTGACTCATCAAACAAAAGAATAGAGTTCACCTTCCTGCTGTCTCCAAGTCTAGTCTTATCATAGGCCCCACATTACTGTGTTTAATTGTCAAACATGTTTGGAATGTACATTAGGCCATGGATCCCTCTTCATAGGTGCATGATAATGGAGGGTCCAGGGCAACAGGATTCCTGATACTAAACCAACTATGACTCTGTGGAGTAGCCTCTGGGCTCTCTGTGAGAATAGAGATGATCTTCCCCCTCCCCAGTACACTGTGGATCATCACAGGAGACAACTCTCCTATTACATGTCCTTTGTGTCCTGTCATTTGAGTTCTGGCCCTGATAGACATTCAGATTTTACATAAGAAAGAACAGAGAAGGTTGGCTTTTGGGACTTGCTTGTTGCATGTAATATAGTCATCTTAAGATACATTGTTTTCTGGAAAATTTCAAATACTGACACTGAATATGTGCTCTTTGCTCCACACCCTCGTCATATATTAATTTCATGTTTGTTGATATTTCAAATTGTCTTATCTCCTTTGCAAATGGCACATTAACTTCTTTCTATATATGGGTAGGAAATTTACAAAACATAGTTCCATATCACCAGTCCCACACTTTTCCCAGCCTCTATGTCCAGTGACTGAGTTGAGTTGGAGAGCATGAGAACCTGGGATACAGAGGCAGCAAGAGACAATTTGTACAGAGAGGATTTTGGGATGATGGCAGAGACAGAATGGAGTCTGCATGGGGAGAGGGATGTGCAGTGGAGTAAGAACAGTGGGGTAAGAACACTCCCAAGTGATTAAACTATGCTGTGTTTTATTACCAGGGGTTTGAAGGTTCACAATTGCTACCAAAAAAAGATCCAGAGAAAATGAACTGTTTGTTGTTTGACACACAGCTTTTGTGTTTGTGGGTAGTTACCAGTAAAGCAGGCTTCAGTCCTGATGCCCGTAACTGACACCAATACATGGGTAAAAGGTACTTGCCTACCATGGCAGGTCATGGAATCTCACAAGAGACAGCACAAGTGGACCCAGGGCTCCAAGCCCATGTGCTGATCTCTAAGATTGTGAATTTCAGAATGAAGACATGATGCCCAAGAGAGCAGGTACGCATAATGTGCACTTTTTACATCTCTGACCACAGTAGGGATGATATTGTGGCCTTTAGAGTGTTATCTGAGAGAAGTCAGCAATGATAAGATTCACACACTTAGCACCCTCCTGCCTCACTCTCTGTCTGATGAATGGATCAGGAACAGAAACGGGGCAGTCAATACCAGCTATTCGTTTACACATCTTTACACACACTACTCCAACTTGGTCAGTACTCTAATTGTCGTTCTTAATTGGTCTAATTAATTAAAACCAGGTGACTGATATGGAGGAAAATGATGAGATACCAGAGAGAAGGTGCAAGCCATGGCCATAGCTCACCTCCTCAGCAACTCAGGAGACAAGGGAGTGAGTTCCCATTTCCCTGTGTTACATTCTGCTCAGCTATCGCACTTCATGTCTGTTTGTACAGAATTCTGTGGTTAGTTAGTGGCAAGCTCCATTCTATAATCCTCAGTCAGGCAATGTTTTTACAGGCAAGATATCACCACACAGTTCTGTTCACCACTGGGAGCAGTGGAGGAAACTGAGTCCTAGAGATGTTCTGAACTTGCTCTTTTGGAGAGCATTACTGATTAGAACACTGCTTATATTCCTTTGATTCAGATAGATAACAATTGTGGTAACACCCTGGGTCACTTGAATTCTCAGAGGTCAACTGCAGAATTGTAATTGACCTTACTTTCTCTCCAGGTTCTGTTGGTCATGTTCTGTGACAAAGCTCCTTTCACCATATGTGCACCGTATGTCATCTAGGTGAGTGTCCAATAGGAAGGGGTGCAGGAAGCTCAGGGCCCAGGTACACAACATGATGGTGGTAAACTGCTGCTACTCCTTGATACTACAGACTTGTTATGGGACAGTAGCAGGGAATCCAGGACAAGCAGGAATGGGATCTTCCTAAGAGACCACACCGAATTCTACCTCAGAACATCACATGGGATAGAAACGGAGATTTACTGGTCCTCATCAGGTACTGATTTTCAGAAATATAAAACTGCTATTAACTTAGAGGCTACAGGTCTAGGGATTGTGAATGAATCTTCTGTAAGACTCATCAGGGGTCTAAAATCAGCCCTTTTTGTATTTTATGTTATTAGAGAGGATTGACTATGGTCCCTGGCTAACCTGAGCCTCTCTATATATAACAGCCATATCTCAAAATTACAGAGATCCAAGCCTGACTTGTTTCCTGGGTGATGTCTCGCTTCAAGTACTGTATTGCATCACTGGTAATTTCTTCCAAACATGTGAGGTAGAATCTTACTAAGGTTTTTTTTTTGCTTTTTTATCTGCACAGGGTCAGGGATTGATCTGAAGAACATTAATCCAGGATGGACTTGTATCAGGAAATAATCTAAATTGGGCCTTCAGAATAGAGACTGTGTCCACTTTGAACAGATGTCTGGAGGTGAGAAGTTCTGTCATGAATTCTGTGGACCCAAGGCAGGGAACTGAAGGAGGTGTGCCCTAGCTGGTAGATCCTTGGATTTAAGGCACAGAGTATTAATGTGTAGGACTAACGCTGTTTACCCAGAAACTCCACCTGCTGTCCAGTTACAAGTTACATGACTTTCATCTGATACATCAGAATAGTGAAGATTGTCTCCCTGGTGTGATTGATTTTGTTCTTTCCTTTTAGGCCATCAGAACAAGTCTTATAACCACGGTGGGTCACTGAGACATTTGGTAGTTGTCTTGGTATTTTGAATGCAGAGGTTTCAGTTCAAGGACAAAAATGGTAGAGACACTTGAGAAAGCCACACTTCTAGATAGAAGCTTCTTTTTGACCTCATCCATCAAAAGGATAGAGACCACTTTCCTGCCATCTTCCAAGTCTAGTCGTCTCATAGGCCCCACATTGCTGTGTTTTCTTGTCCAACGTGTTTGGGTTGCACTTTAGGCCTTGGATCCCTGTTCATAGGTGCATGATAATGAGGAGTCCAGGGCAGCAGGAGTCCTGATACTAAACCAACTAGGACTCTGGGCAGCAGACTCTAGGCTTTTGTGAGGGTGGAGGTGATCATTCCTCTCCCCAGTACACTGTGGACCATCCCAGGAGACCACTGTCCTATACATGTCCTTTGTGTCCTATCATTTGTGTTCTGGCCTGATAGACCATCAGGTTTTACATTTGAAGGAAAAGAGATGGTTAGCATTTGGGAATTGAATATTGAATTCTATATAGCCATCTTAAGATGCATTGTTTTCTGGAAATATTCAAATACTGACACTAAATATGTGCTGTTTGCTCCACCTCCTCTTCATATATTAATTTCATCTTTGTTGATATTTGAAACCATTATCTCTCCTTTGCAAATCACACATTAACTTGTTTCTCTATATGGGTTTGAAATGTATGAATCTTTGTTCAAAATCACCATTCCCTCACTGTTCCCAGTTTCTATGTCGAGTGACTTAGTTGAGTTGGAAAGCATGAGAACCTGGGATACAGATGCAGCAAGAGACAATTTGCAGAGCGAAGACTTACAGAGGATGGGAGAGACAGAATGGAGTCTCCATGGGGAGAGGGATGTGCAGTGGGGTAAAAACAGTGGAGACTGAGTGCTGCATATTTCAGATTCCCTTTCAATCCTTTCCACATGTCCTTGTCTTTAAACTCATGAACTCTATACATCAGGTGACACAGGCTGGAGATTTCACGCTGTGGACTGAAAGAGAAGTAGGAAATATGCAGAAATTACAAATTACAGTGTGCCCAGAATCCAGCATGAAGTCTGTGTCCAGCACAGGAGGAGGTAAACCATCTACCACAGGTTTCCCACCAGGAAACCCCAATATTCAAGGAAAAATGATCCAGGTCTGCCCTTTCATATCATCTTAGACGGAACTCTGAACCAATACCTTGTCCCACGTTGCCATGAATGTACAGAACCTGTAGACTAGTGAAATGTTTCCCCAATGAGGGCAAGGAAGCTCCTTTCCTTTTTGTCTCCTCATCCACCACCTCCTCCCCTCCCTGCTGTTTTGTTTGGAGTCGTCATTTATCCTTGTGACCTGACCTTTAGAAAAGCACAGTTACACTTCATGCTGGTGAAGTTTATGTGTTTGGGAGGGGAACTCACTGTAGCATGTTCATCAGAACTATATTTGTCTCCTGACAGGAAGGTGACAGCAAGCTGGAGGAAATTGGGTGTCACTGTGGGTGGAATGCTAGTATGCTCCATTGTGGAAGTGAGTAGGATTTTCCTAGCCTAGGACACAGAGGCCAGAGTTGGGGTCAGTGTTTTTTAAACTACTTTGTTCCTATATGTCCCAGGGTCCAGGGGTCAGGCCTGGACAGGTTGGGTGACAATAAAGTTCATCTGTGGGCCCCACATGTCATCACTGTGAGCACTATGTACCAGCCTGTGAAAGATGAGAAGTTTTTGTTTTACGCTGTACACCCAACTCTGGCTTACAGGGAGGTAGCAGATGACTTTCTAGGCAGGTTTCCTCAATCCCAAGGGAATGTGTTTGTTGACCTTATGTTACAGAGGACCAGAAAGAGAAAGTCAGCATCACCCTAGGCGTGGATTCAGAGGGATTTTGAGAGAACTTGGTGCAGGTAGCACATATCTCCTCTCTGACACTAACAGCACTGAGGAGGAAGTGCTTGATTCAATGAGCGTCAACATCTTCTTACACCTGTGTATTATGATAGTAATAAGATATGATAGTCATGACTTTCTGTCACACCGAAGTGACTAAATATATGTTGTGTTCCATCACCAGAGCCATGAATGTTAACAATTGCTAAATATATGTTGTGTTCCATCACAAATGCCATGAATGTTCACAATTGCTAGCAAAAACCAGGTCCAGAGACTCTGAACTGTTTGTTTCTTGACACACATCTCCTGTTTTTGTCAGTACTTACAACTAAAGCACGCTTCATTTCTGATGCCCTTAAGTGACATTAATACGTGGATAAAAGATAGTTTCCTACCATGGCAGGTCATGGAATCCCACAAGAGACACCACAAGCAGACCCAAGGATCCAAACCCATGTGCTTGTCTCTAAGCTTGTGAATCTCAGAATGAAGATATGATGCCCAAGAGAGCAGGTGAGCATAATATGAACATTTTACATCACTGGCCACTGGAGGGAGCATTTACACTGTTACCTGAGAGAAGTCAGCTCATGATCAGTCTCCCTTTTTAAAACCTTGCTTCCTTACTTCCTGCCTGATGGATGGTGCAGGAACAGGGCAGTCAATACCAGCTATTTGTACACACATCTTAAAACACACTATTCCAACTTTGTCAGTACTGGAATTGTCGTTCTTAATTGGTCTCATTAATAAAAACCCAGAGTCAGGTAAAGAGGAAAATGCTGAGATATCAGAGAGAAGGAGCAAGCCATGGCCATAGCTTACCTCCTTAGCAACTGAGCATACAAGAAAGTTAGTTCCTTTTTCCCCTGTTATACACTTCCCAGCTATCGCAATTCCTGTCTGTCTGTACAGACCTCTGTGGTTAGCTAGTGGCAAGCTTCCTTCTCTGATACTCAGACATCGTTGTTTGTGAAATCAAGCTCTCAGCACACAGTTATGTTCACTGCACAGTGGAGGAACCTGAGACCTAGAGATGTTCGGTATTTTGCTCTAGTACAGAGAGTATGACTGATTGGAACACTGTTTAAATTTCTTTGCCTCAGATACCATGACAATTGTGTTAACAGCCTGGGTCACTTGAAGTCTCAGAGGTCAACTGCAGAATTGTAATTGACTGTCGTTTCTCTCCGCAGATGTCCAAGTTCTGTTGGACATGTTCTGTGACAAAGCTCCTTTCACCATATGTGCATTCTGTGACACCTAGGTGAAATGTCCAATAGGATGGGTTGTAGGAAGCACTGGGCCCAGGTACACACATGGTGGTAGTAAGCTCCTTGATTCTACAGCCTTTTTTAGGGACATTTGCAGGGAATCCAGGACAAGCAGCAATCAGAACTTCCTAGGAGACCACACTGAATACTACCTCAGAAAAGTCACATGGGATGAAATTGGAAATTGACCCATCCTCATAAGGTCAAGAATTTCACAAAGATAAATCTGTTATCTGATAAGCAACAGGCTAGGGTTGCTGAATGAATCTTCTGCAAGTCTTATCAAGGGTGTAAAATCAGCCTTCTCTTGTAGGTGCCTGGTTAAATCGTGGACCCCCAACTCCTGACCTAGAGTTGTGCATACTGAGCATTTCTGACTGTGAAGAAGGAGTAGGCTTCTTAGCTCTCTTCTCGTGGAAGATTACCATGTCTATGCTGAGGGCCAGAGGAGCTCAGACATGGCTCAGGACACTATGAGGAAAAGATGTGGAGTATGATTCAGTGGTCATACTTCCACCTTCCAAGTGCAGACAACGACCCAAATCACCAACAACATCTGTGGAATATACAGGAGGGTCCACTAGTGAAAGCCTCACAGTGGGTAGATATTTCTGAATCCTGACCCCTACCCAACTTAGATCGCTTTGCATTCTGATAGTGTAGAAATTTACCTATGACTCTCTGTCTGCAGGATAACCCAGAAAACATGCCTGTGGGGATAGAAAGTATCTCAGAAGACCTTGAAAAATGAATGTACTCCTCTTTCTGTACTCCAGACTTGGTCTTGAGAAGGGTAGAGTCCATGGAGCCCTGTCCCAGACAATCACTAACTTGAAGAATGAGACCTTGACAACATACAGTTGGACTATCCTTACTGGTATTAGAAAAATGTACAAACTCCCATTGAAAAACTCAATCAAATTTCTATATAATCTCTATAAATTGGCTTTAGGACACTTTGCATGTGCCTGAGAGATCTTCAAATTAATAGCTATTCATTCCACCAGTTGCTATTCTAGAGGTGTTAAATCTATGCATTTCTTCTATAGACTCAGTACAATCCTGTCTGATGGTTCAGCACCTAATAAAACAACCAATAGGACCTAACCTATAAAAGATGCCAATGGCAGAAGATATACCTGCAGGCCCAGTGTCTAGTTCCACTACTTCACATAAATCCTCAGAGATCCAGAAAGTTTACAGGGACATAAAGGAGACTTGACATTGGGAACAGAACAGAAAGCTCAGCAACAGACACCACTAAATCCTGTCACTGATTTTGTCATAGTCTCCCATGTAATTCAAGGCAGAGATAATGGTGTGTACACAAAGGGCTGCAGAAAAACATTGAAAAACAAAGAATAGGGAACACATTGAAAAATTGAACGCAGTCACCATGTCAACTGACCCTAATCAAAACCATATAATTTAACATAAAATCATGAGAGACATCCATGTATGTTCCTGCCGTATATGGAGAAAGGTCATAAATATCACAGAGAACCTGTAGAAACGGGAGCCCTGAAGTCATGGGCCAAGATAATTCAGGAAATGTAGCAGGGCTTGAGCAGTCACTTCGCTAGGACTTCTATAGAAGCCTGACTCCTGACCGCTGACACATCTCAGGAGACAACAAATCCTCTCAGTGTCCATTGAGTGGTTATGTCAAGGTAGAAGTGTGGTTGATGCTGTGTGCAGTGATGAGGGCTAATACCTCACATCGTGTGGGATGGAAATTGCTGTCCAGGTGGATCTCATAATAGCACTCTATCGGATGGTAGATTTAGGTGGGGAAGCATCAGTCCTTGATACCCAGATACTCATGTGTGCTCTGCGTGCTCCTCCCCTGGTTATACCTTACATCATTGTCAGTTTAAGGATATGAACGACATCTTTTCACACACTAACTACATAGTTCTAGGAATCAGATCTAGATATCTCCAGTCATGACATGCTTGCCTCTTTCCTGAATAGGTATAATACATTGCTAGACACCACACTTGCCACACCCCTCTTGCACTGCAAATTGTCATATCTTGCAGAACAACCCCCTCAAATATCATACAGCCTCAGGACATCCCTAAATATTGGCTATGTAGTAATTCCCATACAGCCATATGCTCTCAGATAGGTGACAGTTCTGGATGAGCAAACTAGCCCCCATAGCTCCTATAGATTTCTAGACATTGAACTGTTAATGAAACTCACTTAATCTCGCTTTCAGTGCTAGTCATAGGGTTGTGCTGGATAATCTTCCACTCTGCCCAAAATACAGTGCTATTACTGGGTTCCCAAGGACACCATCACACCATGGAATGCCCACATGCACTGAAAGTTATCAGCACCTCTTCTTCATCCCACCACAGTAGTGACATTCTCCAATGTTAATATCAATTCTTCTTAGTACACCTAATGAAATGAACCCATATAAACTTTTAGGACTTTCCACCTGCTAGGTACTGAAACAACACACTGACCATGACAGCTCCTATATTGATAGCTGAAGGCCCTTTAAATAAACATCCCCCTGCAGTGGTCTCTAGTTCATTGTTAGGTATCATGCCGGTGACTCCCTAATGCCTCACACAGTTACATTCAGGTATCCCTGGATAATAGAGCAGCCTCTGCCAACCTACTCTAATATTAACAGGCCTGGATTGACACCTATTAATACCGTTACCTAAATATATTAAATACATATGGTGCCGTGCTGGATGCACCCTCCTATTGATATCCACTGATATGCATAGTTATTCTTCAGGCCCTTTAGACACCCCACCTCTCCTGTGACCACACATTTGATTCTGAGTATCAGGTCATGTTTGATCTCCTACCCTACAAACCACTTGCTTTTACAGCTAATGATAAAACTCAGGTCTATATGTCATGTCCTCCTTGGTGTTTCTTCAATCATAACCTGTAATTAGGACTGTGGTGTTGTTGTTGGAAGTATTTTACAGGAGCCATTTCTTATTAATACCTAATGTGGTTGACACAGGCCCACTGTGGGAGTCTCCACCGGTGTATATTGTTCCTGAATTGTGTTTGAAAGCAAACTTAAACAGCCATGAAGAGCATGCTAGTAAACATCTGTATTCTGACACACGAGAGTTCCAAAAATGACTTTCATAATGACAAATGTAGAGCAGGATGTGGGAGCCAAATAAATTCTTTCCACTTGTTTGGGTTTTGCTATGATGTGTCTGTCATTGATAGAATACTGGGACAGCATTCTAGGAATGTCCTCAATTAAGAATCCTCCAGCCTCCATTTACTGACTCCTGGCTATAAGTATGCAATATATACCTATATGAGCAAATATGTCAAGCATTAGGGGAAGCTATGGGATCCCTACCCCTTTGTGAACAGAAACAGAGGAGGAGTGTATTTATGGGTGTGTGGACAGAGGAGAGTAGTGAGGAACATTAGGAGAGGAAGCAGGGAGAACTGATATGTGGAGGTAAAATAAATTATTAAAATAAAAAGAACAGTTTTGTATGTAATTATAAAACTTCAAAATGAGTTTATTGTGGAACAACACCTTCAGGGGTACAAATAATTTCTGCAATATATTCAGAAGACAAATGCAAAATGAAATGATAGCTGAAAATAGAAGCTAAATGACTGCCATATGTACTAGAGAATAAAACCACAGTAGAAATGAAAAAAAACATAAGTCTAACAAAAAGTAAAGAGGAAATCCTCAAAACAGAGAATGCATTGAAAACATGGCTGGAAAGCAAGTTAAGTTTTGTCATTTAAGTAAAGTTCAATGATAATTTATTTCAGTATGAGGGAACATGTTAAATATTAGAAATCACCCCCGTTGATATAGGTAAAACTGTGAATTGCCTGCCAAAATATGGATATGTCCAATAAAAACAGTGAAGAAAATTTCCACACGCTGTACATGTCTTGCATTGCATGATGTAAAGCAGTACATGTGAAATATTGGTAGTGATGATCATGTTAAAAGAAAACTTGTGTGTGTGTGTGTGTGTGTGTGTGTGTGTGTGTGTGCACAAGGATTAGAGTGTTTGCTTTGAGTCCTCACCTGCAGTGAAAGTGATGTCAAGCTCTGGTGTAGTAGTCTGAGCTGGCTGGGACCCATGGTCTCTTAGTGTTGGTAGAATATTTGTCCAGTACCTTATGGCTCCATAGTTTCCATGAAGAAGTCTGGTGTAATTCTATTGATAGGCTTGCCTTTATATGATACTTGTCATTTTTCCTTAGCTATTCTTAATATTCTCTCTTTATTCTCTAGTTTGAAATTTTTCTTATTATCTGGCATTGGAAAGTTTTTTTGGTTCAGTCTATTTGGTGTTCTGTAGTCTTCTTCAATATGCATTGGCATGTCTTTAGTTTGGGAATCTTTTCTTCAATGGTTCTGTTGAATATGTTTTCTGCACCTTTTCTGGTAGGTTTCTTTTCCTTCTTCTATACCCATTATTCTTAGGTTTGTTCAGTTCAGGGTGTCCCATATTTCCTGAATATTTTGTGTTAGGTATTTGTTAGACTTAAGAATTTTTTTGGTCAAGGAATCCATTTCCTATAGTTTATCTTCAGTGCCTGAGGATCGGTCTTCCATCTCTTGTATTCTGTTGGTTATGCTTGCATCTGTAGTTCCTGATATTTTACCCAGCCTTTCTATTTCAAGCATTCCCTCAATTTGTGTTTCCTCATTGGCTCTACTTCAGTTTTCAGGTCTTGAAATGTTTCCTTCATCTGTTTGATTGTTTTTCTAATGCTACCTTTAAGAGTTTTGCTGATTCCTTGTATTTTCCTGTTAGTTTTTTCTCTTCCAATTATTGAAGTGATTTTCTCATATTCTCTTTGAGGACCTCTATCTTTTTCTGAAGTTAATTTTAAAATCATTATCTTCTGCTTCATCTGCGTTGGGATGTTAGGTTTGCCGGTGTAGTTTCCCTAGATTCTGGTGGTATCATTTTTGATTTTCTGTTGTTGAATGTGCCTTATTCCCATTCCTCTTCCATTGAGAGCAGGAGGAGCCTCTTCCTCTCCTGGTGGCTTCGGGTCCAAGGTTCCCAAACTATTGGGTACAAGGAGGCTCAATATTCCCATGACTCTGCTCTTCCCATAGGTGGAGGCTGGATTAGTTCCAGGGCCTTGGCAGTCTCTGGGTAGGCTGTAATGGACTGCTGGGATGGCATCTCCATTTCTCAGTCCTCAGGCCTTAGGGGACTCCAAGCAGGGCATCAGTCATATAATTCCCTAGTCCCATGGGTAGAGGTGGGACTAGGATGCGGGCAGGATCTGTGTGGAATGGTCTGGGCCACCGTCATGGGATCCCTAGTGCATCATCCCCACACATCAGTCAACTTTGAGCAGAGCACCATAAGGAGGACCATGAATAGGCCAACACTTACCTAGTCCTGTGGGTATAGGTGGAATTAGTATGCTGGCAGCCTCTTGGTAGCCTGTACCATGAGGATGGGATCCCCAATGCATGGATCCAGGCATCAAGCAACTCCCAATTTTCCTTCTGATGTTGCAGGAGGCCTTTGTACCTCACGGTTAAAAAAGGTGCCCTCTCATAAGTAAATCTCTTGAAGGTACTGGTTCATAGGCATTACAAATATAAGTGTAGTTAATGAGGACACTAAGAGAGAGAAAAAAGAACAAATCCCCATGGCTATGGCTGAACTGTGATTGGCCTGTTGCATGTGACATCACAAGGACTCATTGTCAAGTAAGCTAGATAGCAGTCAGTGTAAGGTTACCTGGGGTGGGTTCTGTCTCTACTACAAATGATTTGTTTGGTGAAGGAGCATTTGTAGTCAGTCATTTCTCATTAATTTGAACTCTCCAAGCTGGTTGTTTCTTTAAACAGCGATTTTTTCCCTGATTATCGGTTTGACTTTACTTGTTTTGGTGTTTATTGATTTTTTAAAAATTTAATTTAAGTTTTTCACATGTTACTCCCAGCTCCCTCTCTCTCCACAGCTCCCTGGACCCCCCAACCCTGCACCCCATCCCTCCTCTGTGCCCCAGGAATGATAAGGGCTTCCACAAGAGGGACTTTCAAAGTGTGTCCTATCATTCTGGGCAGGGCCTAGGCCCTCTCCCTTGTGTCCAGGCTGACAGAGCATCCCTCCATGTGGAATGACTCCCAAAGTCCGTTTGTATGCCAGGGATAAATACTGATCTACTATCTGAGGGCCCATAGTTTGGCCAAGGCCTCCTCTCTGACACCCAGGTTCAGGGGGTCTGAATCAGCTCCATGCTGTCCTCTCAGTCGCCAGTGGAGTCCATGAGTTCCCACTACTTCAGGTCACCTGTCTCTGTGGGTTTCACCATTGATTGAATTTTTGACAACATGTATTTCTTTAAAATTAAGCTATATTTCAATTCCTTCTCTGACTGAGATTATCCATGTTTTAGAACCTCATTTATTTGACATTGTTAGGTATATTGTGGATTATTTTATACTTTGGTGGTATGTATGTACACAATGAGGAATGTGATCAAGATCACATTTTTGTCTAGGAGAGAAATTGATAATATTCAGAAGCTCTCTGTCACTTCCTTGCCCATGTCATACGACCAGTACTTCCCAATATACAAATATTTATTCCCTTCTCTGAATATGTCCCGAGTTAGACAATTGATGTTTTGTGTTTGTAGAATTGAATTGCTTGTATTAAAACTTTCTTTAGTTTTGTGATTGTCCTTGGCATTGGGAATTCCTGCCTTCAAAGTAAACTTTAGGTTGTGACTATGCTATGCTCTTTGTCTGCTTTTGTATGTGGAGTGATTCTTATCTTTCAAGTGAAGACATCTTGTTCACAAAGAATGGTGTTTTCCAAGTGTCACTGAGGATGAAGTAAAGGATGTATCTATTCTTGTCCTTAGAACACTCCCATGTTCTTAGTCAATGACCCTGTCAGACAGCCATCTATTTTCAAGGTGTCTTTACTTGGTAAGATAGTAAGGGCTTTGTGAGAAGAGTTTGTTTCATAGAAATATTTGAAAGTATCCCTTTCCTTAGTTTATGGGATACTGCAATGTTTGTGGGTCATTACAGGTACTTTTTTTAATTGCCAGATTAATCAGTGAATTTTCCTGAAACACGACAGCAGGTTGTTAACCAATTGGCTCTTTCACATTGTGCTGCTTGGTGTATTATTTGGACTTTTAAGTTCTTAGGATGCAGAGGCAAGGACAAAGTGTTTGAGGTCATAATGGTCTACAAAATTAACTCCAGGAGAGTTAAGGCTACACAGAGAAACCTGGTTTTGAAAACAAATAAACAAAAACGAGGTGAGTTCTGGAAGGACTTTGATACTGGAAAAGGGCATGCTTCCAAGCCAAACGACTCTAGGAAGGATGTCCATGCTTTGGGAGTCTTAAGCAATTTCATTTCCATCAAACAAATTATGTCTCCATAGATTTCAAGTCTCTGGGAAAAGGAGAGGTCCTGCACTGCCAGGATAAAGGTTTATTTTATATGAGGCCTGCACTACATAACACAGGAAGGAATCTGCAACTGAATCTACTTGTAGCAGTAATTTTTTTTATGATTTCACCCTGTTTTATTAATTGTTTTTTGACATTCCAGGCCAAGTTACTCCCTCCCTCATCTCCTCCCTATCCCTCTACTTCTGTCCCATCTGCTCCTTTGAGAGGGTAATGCCTCCCTTTGGAAGTTTAAGAAGTGTGACTCATCATCTCCTTGAGGCAGGGACAAGGAACTTCTTTACCCCTACAACCCTGTGTGTAGACTGGGCAAAATGTCTCTCCATATAGAATGGGCCCCACTAAGCCAGGTTGTACATTCACATTAGATGTTGAACCCACTGCCAGTGGCCTCTTATGTTGTCCCAGTCACATCAGTGTAATGTAAAATAATGGAGTATAGTTTGGTCTTATGCAGGTTTGTGCTGGTGTATGGGACACAGTCAATGTGTGACTGTGTGACAGCAATGAATCATCCTTGATATATGGACAACACAGCTGAGATAGGGAACGGTATAAACCCCCTTTGTAAAACCCATGTTTGTTGGTTACTTTTCTGTAGTCATACCAATTCATAAACAGGAAATTTCAAGAAATAGCACATCTGCCTCATGTTTGGAGGGATAAGAGCCCTTGATAGATAGTGTGACATAAGCATGGCAGCTAGCTGGAAGCTTGAAGGCAAAGGAGGGGACTGTCATGCACTCCAACCTCAGAAGGAAGCAGAGGGAGCAAAGACACTTGAGGTTTTTTCACCTCAAGGACAGTCCCGGTGATGGACTTCTGACACTAGAGCGCCACCATGCAAAGTCCCAACTGTGACATCAACTGTGCTGTGTGTCCATGAGTTCAAACACACCATTTGTATGAGAGATTTATACTTCAGACTACCACAGCCATTTTGTTAAATGTATGTCAGTTGTGCTGAGCATGGTTTCTAGTTTGGGAATTTGTGGAAATATGGATGTGGAGCTAGCTAGAGAAAGTTTGTCTTTTGAGGAGAGAGAAGTTCTATTGCAGGGTTACCAGCCACCTAACTATCAGTTCTATAGGAACAACAAGCTCTCACCACAAATGTTTCAATGTCTCTTGGAAGCCTGAACACAAATAAACACTCACTGCCTACAGTTGATTTTGGACTGGGGTATGGTCAACATGAGAAGAATATTCAGTACACAACCTGATCAAAACACTGTTATTTCTGACAAGTCATGATTGATTGGTTTCTTGTGCTGACAGCACAAGGATGCATTATGAAAAATGTTTGCAAATAGGGCACGTTAGACACAGCTTAAATTGGCTTTATCCCATATCTTGGAATAACTCCTGGTTGCCTCCATAGAGTTTGGAATTATATTGGCTCTGTCTGGTAATTAGGAATCTCCAATCTCCTGGACTTTGGTAGACAGAGTGTGATTCCATTTTTTGGTTTTGCTTCCAGAGGTTAAAGTTTGCTAGATCAATATTCCAGCAGGTGCTGTCAGTGCTGTACTTTCTTCAGGATAGACCCACTTTATGTCATGATCTTCAATAAGAGAATTCCTGCTTGATGAAACTGGCAATGTCAAGCATTATGATTTTCCTGTGGCAACTCATTGTGCAGAGAGAAAGATGTTGGAGGAGATCTGAGGACCTTTTCTCTATTCAGCCCTGGGGATCTTGGCAATGAAACTATATTATGGCCAGTGAGGTGATTTGTGGAGTTTTGACATCCTCCTACATATCCTGCCATGGGCACTTTCTTCTAGTAGAAACCACCATTGAGGTTATGCACAGGCTCATCACCACCACAAGGGCCTCCATTCCCTACCATTTGATAAAAATCTGTCTAATTATCACCGCAGAATTCCACTCTGTCCACATCTGGTACAGGATAACATTCTGTCAGCTTGTAGAACAACCTTGACTAGACCATATTCAAGAACATGCACTACCTGACACTAAGGAAACCCTTCTAGTGTCATAAAGATTATATGCAGAATTAGATATACCTGTGAACAGATTGTGTCATCCCTTAAACACAGACAAGAAAATAATGTAACAGCAACCATCTATAATCCTAAAATACAAACTGAGCTCTGGGGATTGCCATTTGCAAGAAAATCCTAACCAAATATCATCCTTGCAGCTCTTCTTAATCTGCCTCTTTCCTTGAATACGAGAGCCTGGGAACCTTCTCCTCCAATCAGAAGGAAGGGATGCAGCAGGCACATAATGCTGCACAGGGTGTCTAGACTGTAGTTGGTGCCCTGTTCAGATCACACAGTCCCAGAAGGAAATCCAGTACAGCTGCCATCATCAACCTATTACACGGTGCTTTGCCCTCCATATGAATTCAGTGGATATTCTCTCTGAAGATCTGATGATTTCTCTTCATCTGTGCGACTTCTGAATGGGAAATCATTAGGTTTTCTAAACATGGACCTTTGCACAGATTAATAATCCACAGGGCAGACCTACCCAGTGAGCAGCTCCAGACTGTACCCACAATCTCTGCTTCAGGGCCACTCAGGGGCTGGAAGTTGATGAAGCAAATTTGTCATGCACTGTACTGCTCTTGCTGACTACCCACCCCAAGATACACACAGAATTTTTGTGCCAAGGGCTTCAAAGTAAAGAGATAACAGAGGAGTCCTATAGGGAACCCATTTGATTGGTCCAATCAGATGCACTTCACTGTGTTTTCTCAGTGTTATTTTAATACACTTTGAAAATGAGAGGTTGTAACCACTCAGAGGTGCAGAAACTTAGGATGTGTATATACATAATATGACACACACACACACACAATTCCATTTTCTGTTATGTAAATGCATGGACACTTGAACTACAACTAGAAAAAATAGCTTGGAGTGTGAAAGCGTGGGAAGGGAGGGGAGGGAGTTTGACTAAAGTGGCCATAGTTTTAGAAGAGAGGAACCAGGAGATGAGCTTTGGCACAGCAGCAAAGTTCTGTGCTGAATAAGGGTACATACTTTTCATTTGTGTATATTACATCTTTCTGTTCCAATGTTCCAGTGTAAATAAGTATTCCTGGTTCTGAGTCCAAAACATGACTCCACAAGACCAGAAGGTATGGATGACAAAATTCCCAGTGCAGAATGGAGGGAGTAAGGATAAGAAGGAAAGATGGATCACCATGGCCTTTTAGATGTTATCCAGGTCGCACTGGTGAGTGTGGATCTACATCGTTTTCTAGGGCACCTTCCTTATGGGATGCAACTCTCTTTCTCATAGATGTCTACCTACAGGTCAGCAAATCCAGGGGCCTCATCTGTGCACGATATGGACATGATGCTAAGTTTGAATCCATGAAGTATCTCTGTAGTAGAAGATGAGAATCAGAAGCCTGGGCTTGACGTAGTGCATTCCCAGGTGAAGACATGTAAGGCTACGGAGGGCTTGTCCCAGCTTACCCTTCAGATCGAACGATATCATTGTTTTGCCTTGCTGAAGACTAATGTGAAACTGAGTGGCTACAGACTTTGGGTTTGAGTGTTAGTGTGTTGTATTTTAAAACAGGAATTCTTTCTGTTCATCTAAAGTCATGTCCTCCTAGACCAATGGATCCTGTTAGGGAAGGTGCCAATTTTTCTTCTTAGTAGAAGTCAAAAAGCGGTGCGCTGTTCTGCTTCCCGAGGCCCACCACCTTCGTGCTTTACCTCCAAGGGGCCTGATGTGCAGGGCAGCTCATCCTGCCCCCGCCCACGGTGCTGCTGCTTCCCCTGCAGCCTCTGCCGCTGCCTCCACCACCATCACTGCCCTTGCTCACACACTTGGAATTGCTAGCGTCCCTGTCTGATACAGGGATTCTATGTTCCCGTGTGTGCAGGCTGCCTCGCGCTGCCACCCGCTCTCCTGCCGCCCCAGTGTACATAGGCGCGCATCTGCGTTCGCATCCAGCTCTGGACACTTGTGATCCTAGTGGGACCCCAACTGGAGGTAGGTGTGTGGAGTGTTCGTGGATGACCCGCACCTGGTGCGCCATCAAAGTGTGCCGGACGATGTGCTCATCCCGGACTCTTGTGTCTCTTCCACTAAGATCTCCTGGTGATATGCCTATCACAGGTCTTTGCTATGGGGCAGGGGGTGTGATGAGAGCCGCACAGGTGAGTTGCATGAGAAGATCGCCCCAAGTGGAGCTGAATGAGAGCAGTCCCACGTTGAGGAGTTTCGCTGCTGCTGTTTTCAGAACACCCTTTTTTTGACTTGAGAGACCTGGCAGAGTTGGAAATCCGTGGGCTCTACAACCCCTGTTTACTCCAAGCCTCAGCATCTTCCCTTTATTTATTAGATTTTTATGTGTGTGCTCTGCCTCTATTTATATGTACACATCATTCATATATATATCATGTAAGTGCCTGGAGCCTGCAGAGATGGAAGGCATCTGACCCCCCTGAAGCTGGAGTTATGGATGTTGTGAGCTGTCACATGTGTGCTGGCAACTGAACCCTCAGTCTCTGCAAGAGCAACATATGCTCTTAACCAAGTCATCTCTCCAGCCACAGTCTGGTCATTTTTTTATCACTTTTTATTTTAATTTTAAATAGCTTGTTTTACATGTCAATCCCAGTTCCCTCTCCCTCCCCTCCTCCCGCACTCCCCTTCCCCCCACCCTCCCACCCTATTGCCAAATCCTTCCACATAGGGGATATCTAGAGTCTGTCATTTTACTCTGGGTAGGGTCCAGGCACTCCCCTAAGAGTCCAGGCTGAGAGAGCATCCCTCTTTGTGCTATAGGCACACGAGGACTGTTTGTAGACCAGGGATAGACACTGATCCACAGCTCAGGGCCCGATAAGTTGCCCAGGCCTTCTCGCTGACACTCACATTTGGGGGGGTCCAGATCAGTCCCATGCTGGCCTCCCCACTGTCGGTCTGGGGTCCAAGAGCTCTCCCCTGTTCAGATCAGCTGTCTCTGCTGGTTTTGCCAGCCCATTCTTTGCCAATTTGCTCATCACTCTGTCACTGGGTTCCTTGGGTTCAGTTCAGTGATTAATTGTGTGTTTGCCTCTGCTTCCATCAGTCACAGGATGAAGGCTCCCGGATGGTTATAGACATCAAGTTCATTATCAGGAATGGGCATTCGAGGTGGTCTCTCCACTATTGCTTAGCTTGCCAATTGGTGTTATCCCTTTAGATCACTCGAGGTCACTCTGGTGCCTGATCTGTATTCGATCCTATGATTCCCTCTTCCCTCTATTCTACCCCCACCCCCTCAACTTCCTGTTCCCCCATGACCAACTCTCTTCCTCTTCACCCCCTCTCTTCTTCCCAGGTCCCACTCCCCCCCACCCCTCGCCGTGTTCCCCATCCATTCAGGGGATCTTGTCTCCATCCTCTTCTCTTGGGTACTATGCATATATGCATATCTTTTAGGTTCTTTCCTGTTTCCCAGACTTTCTATCAGTGGAAGTGCAAACTGGCACTATCCTGATCCATGTCTAAAATCCATATATGAGTGAGTACATACCATGTTTGTCTTTTTGCGACTGGGTTACCTCACTCAGGATGGTTTCTTCCAGTGCTATCCATTTCCCTGCGAATTTCAAGATTCCATTGTTTTTTTCTGCTGAGTAATACTCCATTGTGTAAATGTACCACATTTTCTCTATCCACTCTTCAGTTGAGGGGCATCTAGGTTGCTTCCAGGTTCTGGCTATTGCAAATAATGCTGCTATGAACATAGTGGAGCAGATGCCCTTGTTGTATGAACTTGCCTCATTTGGATATATGCCTAAGAGTGGAATTGCTGGGTCTAGTGGTAGATTAATTCCCATTTTCCTGAGGAATCTCCACACTGATTTCCAAAGAGGCTGTATGAGTCGGCACTCCCACCAGCAGTGGAGGAGTGTTCCTCTCTCTCCACATCCTCTCCAGCATAAAATGTCTTCGGTGTTTTTGATTTTAGCCATTCTGACAGGGGTAAGATGGTATCTCAGAGTTGTTTTGATTTGCATTTCCCTGATGGCTAAGGATGTTGAGCACTTTCTTAAGTGTCTCTTGGCCATTTTAGCCTCCTCTACTGAGAATTCTCTATTTAGCTCTGTACCCCACCTTTTAATTGGATCCTTTGGTGTTTTGGAGACTTGTTTCTTGAGTTCTTTGTAAATTTTGGAGATTAGCCCTCTGTCAGATGTAGGGTTAGTGAATATCTTTTCCCATTCTGTGGCCTGCCTTTTTGTCTTTTTGACTGTGTCCTTTGCCTTACAGAAGCTTTTTAGTTTCAGAAGGTCCCATTTGTTAATTGTCGATCTCAGTGCCTGTGCTACTGGTGTTATGTTTAGGAAGTGGTCTCCTGTACCAACTCGTTGAAGAGTATCTCCCACTCTCTCTTCTAAAAGTTTCAGTGTGGCTGGATTTATGTTGAGATCTGGATGAGCAAACTAGCCCCCATAGCTCCTATAGATTTCTAGACATTGAACTGTTAATGAAACTCACTTAATCTCGCTTTCAGTGCTAGTCATAGGGTTGTGCTGGATAATCTTCCACTCTGCCCAAAATACAGCGCTATTACTGGGTTCCCAAGGACACCATCACACCATGGAATGCCCACATGCACTGAAAGTTATCAGCACCTCTTCTTCATCCCACCACAGTAGTGACATTCTCCAATGTTAATATCAATTCTTCTTAGTACACCTAATGAAATGAACCCATATAAACTTTTAGGACTTTCCACCTGCTAGGTACTGAAACAACACACTGACCATGACAGCTCCTATATTGATAGCTGAAGGCCCTTTAAATAAACATCCCCCTGCAGTGGTCTCTAGTTCATTGTTAGGTATCATGCCGGTGACTCCCTAATGCCTCACACAGTTACATTCAGGTATCCCTGGATAATAGAGCAGCCTCTGCCAACCTACTCTAATATTAACAGGCCTGGATTGACACCTATTAATACCGTTACCTAAATATATTAAATACATATGGTGCCGTGCTGGATGCACCCTCCTATTGATATCCACTGATATGCATAGTTATTCTTCAGGCCCTTTAGACACCCCACCTCTCCTGTGACCACACATTTGATTCTGAGTATCAGGTCATGTTTGATCTCCTACCCCACAAACCACTTGCTTTTACAGC
>NW_024435292.1:0-30088 GCF_017639785.1 Mesocricetus auratus | reverse complement strand
CTCAGGAAAATGGGAATTAATCTACCACTAGACCCAGGAATTCCACTCTTAGGCATGTATCCAAATGAGGCAGGTTCATACAACAAGGGCATCTGCTCCACTATGTTCATAGCAGCATTGTTTGTAATAGCCAGAACCTGGAAGCAACCTAGATGTCCCTCAACTGAAGAGTGGATAGAGAAAATGTGGTACATTTACACAATGGAGTATTACTCAGCAGAAAAAAACAATGGAATCTTGAAATTCACAGGGAAATGGATAGCACTGGAAGAAACCATCCTGAGTGAGGTAACCCAGTCGCAAAAAGACAAACATGGTATGTACTCACTCATATATGGATTTTAGACTTGGATCAGGATAGTGCCAGTCTACACTTCCACAGATAGAGAGTCTGGGAAACAGGAAAGAATCTAAAACATATGCATATATGCCTAGTTCCCAAGAGAAGAGGATGGAGACAAGATCCTCTGAATGGATGGGGAACATGCGAGGGGTGGGGGGAGTGGGACCTGGGAAGAAGAGAGGGGGTGAAGAGGAAGGGAGTTGGTCATGGGGGAGCAGGAAGTTGAGGGGGTGGGGGTAGAACAAGGGGAAGAGGGAATCATAGGTTCAAAGACAGATCAGGCACCGGAGTGAGCTCGCGTGATCTAAAGGGACAACACCAATTGGCAAGCTAAGCAATAGTGGAGGGACCACCTCGAATGCCCATTCCTGATAATGAACTTGATGTCTATAACCATCCGGGAGCCTTCATCCTGAGACTGATGGAAGCAGAGGCAAACACAATTAATCACTGAACTTAACCCAAGGAACCCAGTGACAGAGAGAGAGGAGTGATGAGTAAATTGGCAAAGAATGGGCTGGCAAAACCAGCAGAGACAGCTGATCTGAACAGGGGAAAGCTCTTGGACCCCAGACCGACAGTGGGGAGGCCAGCAAGGGACTGATCTGGACCCCCCAAATGTGAGTGTCAGTGAGAAGGCCTGGGCAACCTATGGGGCCCTGAGCTGTGGATCAGTATCTATCCCTGGGATACAACCAGTCTTCGTGTGCCTATAGCACAAAGAGAGATGCTCTCTCAGCCTGGACTCTTAGGGGAGTGCCTGGACCCTACCAAGAGTAAAATGACAGACTCTGGATATCCCCTATGGGGAAGGATTTGGCAATAGTGTGGGAGGGAGGGGAGGAAGGGGAGTGCGGGAGGAGGGAAGGGAGAGGGAACTGGGATTGACATGTAAAACCAGCTATTTAAAATTAAAATAAAAAATGCTTAATAAAAAAACATTAAAAAAAGAAAAAAAAACTGAGGATAAAACACTGATTGTGAAACTACATGCTTAAATTCAGGAAAACTAAAGATACAACACTGTTTGTGAAACTATGTACTTAACTTCATGAAAACTAAAGACACAACACTGTTTGTGAACCTATGTGCTTAACTTCAAGAAAACTAACACTACAACACTGTTTGTGAAACTACTTGATTAACTTCATTAAAACCAATGATACAACACTGTGTGAGAGTCTACGTGCTTAACTTCATGAAAAGTAACACTACAACCCTGTTTGTGAAACTACGTACTTACCTTCATTAAAACAAACAATACCACACTGTGTGAGAATCTACATGCTTAACATCAGGAAAACTAAAGATACAACACTGTTTGTGAAACTACATGTTAACGTCCTGAAATCTCATGATACAACACTCTGTGAGAAACCACGTTATTAACTTCATGAAAACTAACGATAGAACACTGTTTTTGAAATTACGTGCTTAACTTCATGAAAACTTACGATACAACACTGTGTGATAATCTGCATGCTTAACTTCATGAACACTAATATTACAGCACTGTGTGAGAAACATCGTTCTGAACTTCATAAAAACCAACGTTAAAGCACTGTGTGAGAATATACTTGCTTAACTTCATTAAACTAACGATACAACATTGTGTGAGAATCTACGTGCTTAACTTCATGAAAACTAAGGATACAACACTGTGAGAAACTACGTGCTTACCTTCATGAAACCTAACACTACAACACTGTTTGTGAAACTGCGTGATTAACTTCATGAAAAACCATGATACAACACACTGTGAGAAACCACGTACTTAACTTCATGAACACTAACGATACAGCACTGTGTGAGAATATACTTGCTTAACTTCATGAAAACTAACAATACAACACTGGGTGAGATTCTAGGTGCTTAACTTCATGAAAACTAAGGATACAACATTCTGTGAGAAACTACGTTCTTACCCTCACTGTTTTTGAAATTATGTGGTGAACTTCATGAAAACTAACAATACAACACTGTGTGAGAATACTTGCTTAAATTCATTTAAACTAAGGTCACAACACTGTTTGTGAAACTACCTGCTAATCTTCAAGAAAACTAATGATGCATCACTCTGTGAGAAACTAGGTGCTTAACATCATGAAATCTAATGATACAACACTGTGAAAACCTACGTGCTTATCTTCATGAACACTAACACTACAACAATATTTGTGAAACTATGTGCTTAACTTCATTAAAACTAATGATACAACACTGTGTGAGAATCTACGTGCTGAACTTCATGAAAACAAACAATACAACGCTGTGTGATAATCTGCATGCTAAACTTCATGAACACTAATGACACATCACTCTTGAGAAAGTTCGTGCTTAACTTCATGAAAATTAACGATACAGCACTGTGTGAGAATATGCTTTCTTAAGTTCATTTAAACTAAGAACACAACACTGTTTGTGAAACTATGTTCTTTACATCATGAAAACTAATGATACAACACTCGGTGAGAAGCTACCTACTTAACTTCATGAAAACGAACAACACTGATTGTGAAACTACGTGCTTAACTTCATTAAAACTAAAGATACAATACAGTTTGTGAAACTACGTGCTTAAATTCAAGAAAACTAATGATGCATCACTCTGTGAGAAACTAAGTGCTTAACATCATGAAAACTAATGATACAACACCCTGTGAGAACCTATGTGCTTATCTTCATGAACACTAACACTAGAACACTGTTTGTGAAACTACGTGCATAACTTCATGTAAACTAAAGACACAACACTGTTTGGGAACCTACGTGCTTAACTCCATAAAAACAAACAATACAACAATGTCTGAGAATCTATGTGCTTAACGTCAGGAAAACTAAAGATACGACACTGTTTTTGAAACTATGAGTGCTTAACTTCAAGATAACTAATGATACAACACTGTGTGAGAATCTATGTGCTTAACCACATGAAAACTAATGATACAACACTGTGTGATAATCTGCATTCTTATCTTCATGAACACTAATGATACAACACTATTTGAGAAACTTCATGCTTATCTTCATGAATACTGACGATACAACACTGATTGTGAAACTACGTGCTTAACTTCAGGAAACTTAAAGATACAAAACTGTTTGTGAACCTATGTGCTTAACTTCCTGAAAACTAACTAAGTGCTTAACTTCCTATGTGCTTAACTTCCTGAAAACTAACTACGTGCTTAACTTCAAGAAAACAAATGATACAACACTCTGTTAGAAATTAGGTACTTAACTTCATGAAAACTAATGATACAACATTCTATGAGAACCTACGTGCTTATCTTCATAAATGCAAACACTACAACACTGTTTGTGAAACTTAGTGCTTATCTTCATTAAAACTAACGACACAACACTGTGTGAGAATCTACGTGCTTAACTTCATGAAAACTAACACTACAACACTGTATGTGAAACTACGTGCTTACCTTCATTAAAACAAACAATACAACACTGATTGAGAAACTACGTGCTTAACTTCATGAAAACTAAAGATACAACACTGTTTGTAAAACTACATGCTTAACTTCATGAAAACTAACGAAAAAACACTGTATGAGAATCTACATGTTTATCTTCATGAAAACTGACGATACAACACTGATTGTGAAACTACGTGCTTACCTTCATTAAAACAAACAACACAACACTTTGTGGGAATCCACGTGCTTAACTTCCTGAAAACTCATGGTACAACACTCTGTGAGAAACCGCGTACCTAACATCATGAAAACTAACGATACAACACTTTTTTTGAAATTACGTGCTTAACTTCATGAAAACTAAAGATACAACACTGTGTGAGAATATACGTGCTGAACTTCGTTTAAACTAAGGTCACAACACTGTTTGTGAAACTACGTCCTTAATGTCATGAAAATTAATGATACAACGCTTGGTGAGAAACCTCATGCTTAACTTCATGAAAATGAACAATACAACACGGATTGTGAAACAACGTGCTTAACTTCATTAAAACTAAAGATACAACACTGTTTGTGAATCTACCTGCTAATCTTCAAGAAAACTAATGATGCATCACTCTGTGAGAAACTAGGATCTTTACTTCATGAAATCTAATGATACAACACTCTGTGAGAACCTACGTGCTTATCTTCATGAACACTAATACTACAACACTATTTGTGAAACTACGTGCTTAACTTCATTAAAACTAAGGATAAAACACTCTTTAAGAAACTTTCTGCTTAACTTAATGAAAACTAACAATACAACACTGATTGTGAAACTATAGGCTTAACTTCATGAAAACTAAAGATACAACACTGTTTGTGAAACTACATGCTTAACTTCATGTAAACTATCAAAAAACACTGTATGAGAATCTACATGCTTATCTTCATGAAAACTGACGATACATCACTGATTGTGAAACTACAGACTTAACTTCTAGAAAACTAATGATACAACACTCTTTGAGAAACCTCGTGCTTAACTTCATGTAAACTAACGATAAAGCACTGTGTGAGGATATACTTTCTTAAGTGTATTTAAACTAAGGACACAACACTGTTTGTGAAACTACGAGCTTAACTTCATTAAAACCAATGATACAACATTGTGTGAGAATCTACGTGCTTATCTTCATGAAAACTAACACTACAACACTGTTTGTGAAACTTCGTGCTTAACTTCATGAAAACTAAAGACACAACACTGTTTGTGAACCTACATGCTTAACTTCATGAAAACAAACAATACAACATTGTCTGAGAATCTATGTGCTTAACATCAGGAAAACTATAGATACAACACTGTTTTTGAAACAACGTGCATAACTTCAGGAAAACTAATGATACAACACTGTGTGAGAATCTATGTGCTTAACGACATGAAAACTAACAATACAACACTGTGTAATAATCGGCATTTTTTCTTCATGAACATTAATGATACAACACTATTTGAGAAACTTCTTGCTTATCTTCATGAAAACTGAGGATACAATACTGATTGTGAAACTACTTGCATAACTTCAAGGAAACAAATGATACAACACTCTGTGAGAAACTAGGTGCTTAACTTCATGAACACTAATGAAACAACACTCTTTGAGAAACTTCTTGCTTATCTTCATGAAAACTGAGGATAAAACATTGATTGTGAAACTACATGCTTAACTTCATGAAAACTAACGAAAAAATACTGTATGAGTATCTACATGCTTATCTTCATGAAAACTGACGACACAACACTGATTGTGAAACTACGTGCTTAACTTCAAGAAAACAAATGATACAACACGCTGTTAGAAATTAGGTGATTAACTTCATGAAAACTAATGATACAACATTCTGTGATAATCTACGTGCTTATCTTCATGAACACTAACACTACTACACTGTTTGTGAAACTACGTGCTTAACTTCATTAAAACTAACGATACAACACTGTGTGAGAATCTACGTGCTTAACTTCATGAAAACTAACACTACAACACTGTTTGTGAAACTACGTGCTTACCTTCATTAAAACAAATAATACAACACTGTGTGGGAATCTACGTGCTTAACTTCCTGAAAACTCATGATACAACACTCTGTGAGAAACCACGTACCTAACTTCATGAAAACTAACGATACAACACTGTTTTTGAAATTACGTGTTTAACATCATGAAAACTAACACTACAGCACTGTTTGTGAAACTGAGTGCTTAACTTCATGAAAAACCATGATACAACACTCTGTGAGAATCCACGTACTTATCTTCATGATAATTAACAATATAACACAGTTCTTGTAATTACGTGCTAAACTTCATGAAAACTAACGAAACAACGCTGTGTGATAATCTGCATGCTTAAATTCATGAACACTAATGACACAACACTCTTGAAACTTCGTGCTTAACTTCATGAAAACTAACGATACAGCCCTGTGTGAGAATATACTTGCTTAAGTTCATTTAAACTAAGGACACAACACTGTTTGGGAAACTACGTGCTTCATTTCATTAAAACTAATGATACAATATTGTGGGAGAATCTATGTGTTAATCTTCATGAAAACTAACACTACAACACTGTTTGTGAAACTACGTGTTTAACTTCATGAAATCTAAAGACACAACATTATTTGTGAACCTACGTGCTTAACTTCATGAAAACAAACAATGCAACACTGTCTGAGAATCTATGTGCTTAACGTCCTGAAAACTCATGATACAACACTCTGTGAGAAACCACATACTTAACTTCATGAAAAATAAACGATATAACACTGTTTTTGAAATTACGTGCTTAACTTCTTGAAAACTAACGATACAACACTGTGTGATAATCTGCATTCTTAACTTCACTAATGATACCATACTCTTTGAGAAACTTCGTGCTTATCTTCATGAGAACTGACGATACAACACTGATTGTGATACTACGAACTTAACTTCAAGAAAACAAATGATACAACACTCTGTGAGAAACTAGGTGCTTAACTTCATGTAAACTAATGATGCAACATTGTGTGAGAATCTACGTGCTTATCATCATGAAAACTAACACTACAACACTGTTTATGAAACTACTTACTTAACTTCATGAAAACTAAAGACACAACACTGTTTGTGAACCTATGTGCTTAACTTCATGAAAACTAACACTACAACATTGTTTGTGAAACTACTTGCTTAACTTCATTAAATTTAAGGATACAACACTGTGTGAGAATCTACGTGCTTAACTTCATGAAAACTAACACTACAACACTTTTGAAACTACGTACTTACGTTCATTAAAACAAACAATACCACCCTGTGTGAGAATCTACGTGCTTAACATCAGGAAAACTAAAGATACAAAACTGATTGTGAAACTACGTGCTTACCTTCATTAAAACAAACAATACAACACTGTGTGAGCATGTACCTGCTCAACTTCATGAAAACTAAGGATACAACACTCTTTGAGAAACTATCTGCTTAATTTAATGAAAACTAACAATACAACACTGATTGTGAAACTACGTGCTTAAAGTCATGAAAACTAAAGATACACCACTGTTTGTGAAACTACATGCTTAACTTCATGAAAACTAACGAAAGAACACTATATTAGAATCTACATGCTTATCTGTATGAAAACTGACGATACATCACTGATTGTGAAACTACATGCTTAACTTCAAGGAAACTAATGATACAACACTCTTTGAGAAACCTCGTGCATAACTTCATGACAACTAACAATACAGCACTGTGGAAGAATATAATTGCTCAACTTCATGAAAACTAACGATACAACACTGGGTGAGATTCTAGGTACTTAACTTCATGAAAACTAAGGATACAACACTCTGTGAGAAACTAAGTCCTTAACTTCATGAAAACTAACACTACAACACTGTTTGTGAAACTGCATGCTTAACTTCATGAAAAACCATGATACAACACTCTGTGAGAAACTACGTATTTAACTTCATGAAAAATAAACGATATAACACTGTTTTTGAAATTATGTTCTTAACTTCATGAACACTAACGATATAGCACTGTGTAAGAAAATACTTGCTTAACTTCATGAAAACTAACGATACAACACAGTGTGATAATCTTCATGCTTAATTTCATGAACACTAATATTACAACACTGTGTGAGAAACATCGTGCTTAATTCCATGAAAACTAATGATACAGCACTGTGTGAGAATATACATGCTTGACTTCATTAAAACTAATGATACACCATTGTGTGAGAATCTACACGCTTAACTTCATGAAAACTAAGGATACAACACTCTGTGAGAATCTACGTGCTTACCTTCATGAAAACTAACACTACAACACTGTTTGTGAAACTGCGTGATTAACTTCATGAAAAACCATGATACAACATTCTATGAGAAACCACTTACTTAACCTCATGAACACTAACGATATAAAAATGTTTTTGAAATTACGTGCTTAACTTCATGAAAAATAATGACACAACACTGTGTGATAATCTACCTGGTTAACTTCCAGAAAACAAAAGATACAACACTCTTGGAGAAACTTCGTGCTTAACATCATGAAAACTAACATTACAAACGATACAACACTGTTTGAATCTACATGCTTAACTTCATCAAAACTAATGATACAACACTGTGTGTCTAACTATGTGCTTAAATTCATGAAATCTAACTATATAACACGATATGAGAAACTAAGTACTTACTTCATGAAAACTAACGATAAAACACTGTGTGACACTACATGCTTAACTTCTTCAAAACTAACGATACAAAACCGTGTGTGTAACTAAGTGCTTAACTACATGAGAACTTACCATATAACACTGTATTAGAATCTACGTGCTTAACTTCTTCAAAACTAAGATACAACACTGTGTGTGAAACATTGTGCTTGACTTCATTAGAATTTACCATATAACATTGTATTAGAAACTACGTGCTTTTCTTCCTCGAAACTAAGGATACAACACTGTGTGTGAAACAATGTGCTTAACTTCATGAGAACTTACCCTGTAACAGTGTATTAGAAACTACGTGCTTAACTTCTTCAAAACCAACGATACAACACTGTGTGTGAAACTATGTGCTTAACATCATGAAATCTAACTATATAACACTATATGAGAAACTACGTACTTACCTTCATGAAAACTAACGATTCAACACTGTGTGTGAGACTACATGCTTAACTTCATCAAAACTAACGACACAACACTGTGTGTGAAACTACATGCTTAACTTCTTCAAAACTAACGATACAACACTGTGTGTGAAACTACATGCTTAACTTCATCAAAACTAACGATACAACAATGTGTGTGAAACTACATGCTCAACTTCTTCAAAACTAAAGGTATAACACTGTGTGTGAAACTGCATGTTTAACTTCTTCAAAACTAATGATACATCACAGGGTGTGAAACTACTTGCTTAACTTCTTCCAAACTATCGATACAACACTCTATGTGAAACTATGTGCATAAATACATGAGAACTTACCGTATAACACTCTACTAGAAAGTACCTACTTAACTACTTCAAAACTAACAATACAACACGGTGTTTGAAACTACATGCTTAACTTCTTCAAAACTAACGATACAACACAGTGTGTGAAACTATGTGCTTAAATTCATGAAATCTAACTGTATAACACGATATGAGAAACTACGTACTTAACTTCATGAAAACTAACGGTACAACACTGTGTGGTACTACATGCTTAACTTCTTCAAAACTAACGATACTACTGCGTATGTGTAATTATGTGCTAAGTACATGAAAACTTATCATATAACACTGTATTAGAAACTATGTGCTTAACTTCTTCAAAACTAACGATACAACACTGTGTGTAAAACTACATGCTTAACTTCTTCAAAACTAGCGATACAACACTGTGTCTGAAACTATGTTCTTATCTTCATGGGAATTTACCATATAGCAGTGTATTAGAAACTACGTGCTTTTCTTTTTCTAAACTAAGGATACAACACTGTGTGTGAAAGTATGTACTTATCTTCATGAAATCTACGTATATAACACTATATGAGAACTATTTACTTAACTTCATGAAAACTAACAACACAACACAGTGTGTGAAACTACGTGCTTAACTACATGACAACTTACCCTATAACACTGTATAAGAAACTACGTGCTTAACTTCTTCAAAACTAAGGATACAGCACTGTGTGAAAAACTACATGCTTAACCTCTTCAAAACTAACGATACAACACAGTGTGTGAAACTATGTGCTTAACTTCACGGAATCTAACTATGTAACTCTGTATGTGAAACTACGTACTTACCTTCATGAAAACTAACGATACAACACTGTGTGAGAAACTATATGCTTAACTTCATCAAAACTAACGACACAACACTGTGTGTGAAACTACATGCTTAACTTCTTCAAAACTAACGATACAACACTGTGTCTGAAACTATGTGCTTAACTACATGAGAACTTACCCTATAACACTGTATTTGAAACTACGTGCTTAACTTTTTCAAAACTAACGATACAACACTGTGTGTGACACTATGTGCTTAACTTCATGATGACATACCATATAACACTGCATTAGAATCTACCTGCTTATCTTCTTCGAAACTAAGGATCCAACAATGTCTGTGAAACTATGTGCTTAACTTCTTCAAAATTAACGATACAACACTGTGTGTGAAACTACATTCTTAACTTCTTCAAACTAATTATACAACACTGGGTGTGAAACTACATGCTTAACTTCTTCAAAACTAACGATACAAAACTGTGTATCAAAAACATGCTTAACTTCTTCCAAGCTATCGATACAACACTCTATATGAAAGTATGTGCATAACTACATGAGTATTTAGCATATAACACTCTATTAGAAACTGCGCACTAAGCTTCTTCAAAACTAACGATACAACACGGTGTGTGAAACAACATGCATAACTTCTTCAAAACTAACTATACAACACTCTGTGTGAAGCTATGTGCTTAACTTCATGAAATCTAACTATATAACACTATATGAGAAACTACGTGCTTAACTTCTTCAAAACTAACGATACAACACTGTCTGTGAAACTACGTACTTAACTTCATGAAAACTAACGATACAACACTGTGTGTGACACTACACATTTATATTCTTCATAACTAACGATACAACACTGTCTGTGAAACTACATGCTTAACTTCTTCAAAACTAACTAAACAACACTGTGTGGAAAACTACGTGCTTAACTTCTTCACAAATAACGATACAACACTGTGTGAGACACTATGTGCGAAACTTCATGAGAACGTACCATATAACTCTGTATTAGAAACTACGTGCTTATCTTCCTCGAAACTAAGGATACAACATTGTGTGTGAAACTATGTGCTTAACTTCATGAGAACTTATCATATAACACTCTATTAGAATCTACGTACTTAACTTTTTTAAAACTAACGATAGAACACGGTGTGTGAAACTAAGTGCTTTACTTTTTCAAAACTAACTAGAAAACACTGTGTGTAAAACTAAGTGCTTAACTGCATGAAATCTAACTATATAACACTGTATGAGAAACTACGTACTTGACTTCAGGAAAACCAACGATACAACACTGTGTGTGACACTACACCTTTAACTTCTACAAAACTAACCATACAACACTTGCTGTGAAACTACATGCTTAACTCCTTCAAAACTAATGATACAACACCATGTGTGAAACTATGTGCTTTACTACATGAGAAGTTACCATATAACACTGAATTAGAAACTACGTGCTTAACTTCTTCCAAACAAACGATACAACACTGTGTGGGAAACTATGTGCTTAACTTCTTCAAAACTAACGATACAACACTGTGTTTGAAACTACATGCTTAACTTCTTCAAAACTAATGATACAACACTGTGTGTGATACTACATGCTTAACTTCTTCAAAATTAGCGATATACCACTGTGTGCGACACTATGGGCTTAACTTCATGAAATCTAAGTATATGACTCTATATGAGAAACTACATACTTTCCTTCATGAAAACTAACGATACAACACTGTGTGTGAAACAACATGCTTAACTTCATCAAAACTAACAACACAACTCTGAGTGTGAAACTACATACTTAACTTCTTCAAAACTAACATTACAACACTGTGTGTGAAACTACATGGTTAACTTCTTCATAACTAATGATACAACCCTGTGTGTGAATCTATGATCTTAACTTCATGAGAACTTACAATATAACACTGTTTTAGAAACAACGTGCTTATCTTCTTCGAAACTAAGGACACAACAATGTGCATGAAACTATGTGCTTAACTTCATGAAATCTAACTATATAACCCTATATGAGAAACTATGTACTTTCCTTCATGAAAACTAACGATACAACACTGAATGTGGAAGTACATGCTAAAGATCATCAAAAGTAACGTCACAACGCTGTGTGAAACTACATGCTTCACTTCTTCAAAACTAGCGATACAACACTGTGTGTGAAAAAAATATAGCACTGTATTAGAAACTACGTGCTTAACTTCTACAAAACTAACGATACAACACTGTGTGTGAAACTATGTGCTTAACTTCATGATTATTTACCATATAACAGTGTATTAGAGAATACGTGCTTTTCTTCTTCGAAAATAAGGATCCAACACTGTGTGTGAAACTACATGATTAACTACTTCAAAACTAACGATACAACACTGTGTGAAACTATGTGCATAACTACATGAGAACTTACCATATAACACTCTCTTATAAACTACTTACTTCTTCAAAACTAACGATACAACACTGTGTGTGAAATTATGTGCTTAACTACATGAGATGTTACCATATAACACTGTATTAGACACTACGTGCTTAACTTCTTCAAAACTAATGATACAACACTGTGTGTGAAACTATGTGCTTAACTACATGAGAACTTACCATACAACAATGTATTAGAAACTACATGCTCAATTCTTCAAAACTAACGATACAACACTGTGTGTGAATCTACATGCTTAACTTCTTCAAAACTAATGATACAACACTGTGTGTGAAACTATGTGCTTAACTACATGAGAACTTTCCATATAACACTGTATTAGAAACTACGTGCTAAACTTCTTCAATACTATCGATACAACACTGTGTGTGAAACTACATGCTTAACTTCTCAAAAATAACGATACAACACTGTGTGTGTAACTATGTGCTTAACTTCATGAGAACTTACCATATAACGCAGTATTAGGAACTACGTGCTTATCTTTTTCGAAACTAAGGATACAACACTGTGTGTGAACCTATGCGCTTAACTACATGAGAACTTACCCTAAATCACGTTATTAGAAACTACCTGCTTAACTTCTTCAAAACTAACGATACAACACTGTGTGTGAAACTACATGCTTGACTTCTCCAAAACTAACGATAAAAAACCGTGTGTGAAACTACATGCTTAACTTCTTCCAAATTATCAATACAACACTGTATGTGAAACTATGTGCATAACTACATGAGAACTTACCATATAACACTCTATTAGAAACTACATACTTGACTTCTTCAAAACTAATGATGCAACACGGTGTGTGAAACTAAACGCTTAACTTCTTTACAACTAATTATACAAAACTGTGTGTGAAATTACATGCTTAACTTCTTCAAAACTAACGATACAACACCGTTTGTGAAACTATGTGCTTAAGTACATGAGAAGTAACCATATAACCCTGTATTAGAAAATACGTGCTTAACTTCTTCAAAAGGAACGATACAACACTGTGTGGAACTATGTGCTTAACTTCATGAAATCTGACTAAATAACACTAAATGAGAAACTAGGTACTTAAAATCATGAAAACTAATGATACAACACTGTGTGTGAAACCATGTGCTTAACTTCATGAGAACTTACCATATAACACTCTATTAGACTCTGCGTGCTTATCTGTTCCAAACTAACATTACAACACTGTGTGTGAAACTATGTGCTTAACTTCATGAAATCTAGCTAAATAACACTATATGAGAAACTACATAGTTAACTTCATGAAAACTAACTATACAACACAGTATGTAAAACTATGTGCTTAACTTCTTCAAAACTAACGATGCAACACTGTGCGTGAAACTATGTGCTTAACAACATGAGAACGTACCATACAACACTGTATTAGAAACTACGTGCTTAAGTTCTTCAAAAGTAATGATACAACACTGTGTGTGAAACTACATGCTTAACTTCTTCAAATCTAAGGATACAACACTGTGTGTGAAACTATGTGCTTAACTTCTTAAATCTAACAATATAACACTATATGAGAAACTACGTAGTTATCTTCATGAAAACTAACTATACAACACAGTATGTAAAACTACGTGCTTAACTTCTTCAAAACTTAGGATGCAACACTGTGTGTGAAACTATGTGCTTAACAACATGAGAACTTACCATATAACACTGTATTAGAAACTAAGTGCTTAAATTCTTCAAAACTAATGATACAACACTGTGTTTGAAACTACATGCTTTACTTCTTCAAATCTAACGATACAACACTGTGTGTGAAACTATATGCTTAGCTTCATGAGAACTTACCATATGACAATGTATTAGAAACTACGTGCTTATCATCTTAGAAACAAACGATACAACATTGTGTGTGAAACTATGTGCTTAAATTCATGAAATGTTAAGATACAACACTGTGTGAAACTACATGCTGAACTTCACCAAAACTAACGACACAACACTGTGGCTGAATCTACATGCTTTACTTCTTCAAAAGTAAAGATTCAACACTGTGTGTGAAACTATGTTCTTAACTTCCTGAGAATTTACCATATAACGCTGTATTAGAAACTACGTGGTTATCTTCTTCGAAACTAAGGATACAACACTGTGTGAGAAACTATGTCCTTAACTTCTTCAAACAAACGATACAACACTGTGTGTGAAACTACATGCTTAACTTCTTCCAAACTATCGTTATAACACTGTATTTAAAACTATGTACATAACTACATGAGTACTTACCATATAACACTCTATTAGAAACTACGTACTTAACTGTTCCCAAACTAACGATACAAAACGGTGTGTGAAACTACATGCTTAACTTATTCAAAATTAACGATACAACACTGTGTGTGAAACTATGTGCTTAATTTCATGAAAACTTACCATATGACACTGTATTACAAACTACGTGATTAAAAGAAACACAAAAAAACAAACTACGTGCTTATCTCTTCGAAACTAACGATACAACACTGTGTGTGAAACTATGTGCTTAATTTCATGAAAACTTACCATATGACACTGTATTACAAACTACGTGCTTAAAAAAAAAACAAAGTACATTCTCATCTCTTCGAAACTAACGATACAACACTGTGTGAAAATATATGCTTAAATGCATGAAATCTAACTATATAACACGATATGAGAACCTACGTCCTTAACTTCATGAAAACTAACGATACAACACAGTGTGTGAAACTACATGCTTAACTTCAAAACTAACGATACAACACTGTGTGTGAAACTACATGCTTAACTTCAAAACTAACGATACAACACTGTTTGTGAAACTATGTGCTTAATTTCATGAAAACGTACCATATGACACTGTATTATAAATTACGTGCTTAAAAAAAACACAAAAAAAACAAACTAGGTGCCTATCTTTTCGAAACTAACGATACAACACTGTGTGTGAAACTATATGCATAAATTCATGAAATCTAATTATATAACACGAAATGAGAAGCTACGTCTTTAACTTCATGAAAACTAACGATACAACACGGTGTGTGAAACTATATGCTTAACTTCTTCAGATCTAACGATACAACACTGTGTGTGAAACTACATGCTTAACTTCTTCAAAACTAATGATACAACACTGGATATCAAACTACATGCTTAACTTCTTCAAAATTTTGGATACAAAACTGTGTGTGAATCTACATGCAAAAGTTCTTCAAAACTGACGATACAACACTGTATGTGAAACTATGTGCTTAACTACATGAGAATTTATCATGTAACACTGTATTAGAAACTACGTGCATATTCTTCGAAACTAACGATACAAGACTGTCTTTGAAACTATGTCCTTAACTTCATGAAATCTAAATATACAACACTATGAGAAACTACGTACTTAACTTCATGAAAATAACGTACAACACTGTGTGTGAAACTACATGCTTAACGTCTTCAGAAATAACAATAAAATACTGTGTGTGAAACTATGTGATTAACTACATGAGAACTTATCATATAACACTGTATTAGAAACTACGTGCTTAACTTCTTCAAAACTAATGACACAACACTGTGTGTGAAACTACATGCTTATCTTCTTAAAAACTAATGATACAACACTGTGTGTGAAACTATGTGCTTAACTTCATGAGAATTTACCATATAACAGTGTATTAGAAACTACTTGCTTTTCTTCTTCGAAACTAAGGATACAACACGGTGTGTGAAACTACATGCTAAACTTCCTCAAAAGTAAAGATTCAACACTGTGTGTGAAACTATGTTCTTAACTTCCTGAGAACTTACCATATAACTGTGTATTAGAAAATACGTGCTTATCTTCTTCGAAACTAAGGATACAACACTGTGTGTGAAACTATGTGCTTAACTTCATGAAATCTAACTATATAACACTATATTAGAAACTACGTAATTAACATCATGAACACTAAGGATACAACACAGTATGTAAAATTACGTGCTTAACTACTTCAAAATTAATGATACAACACTGTGTGTGAAACTATATGCTCAACTTCTTCAAAACTAATGATACAAAACTGTGTGTGAAACTATGTGCTTAACTTCATGAGAACTTACCATATAACACCGTTTTAGAAACTAAGTGGTTATCTTCTTCGAAACTAACGATACAACAATGTGTGTGAAACGATGTGCTTAACTTCATGAGAACTTACCTCATGACACTGTATTACAAACTAATTTCTTATCTTCTTCGAAACTAACGATACAACACTGTGTGTGAAACTATATGCTTAAATTCATGAAATCTAACTATATTACACGATATGTGAAACTACGTCCTTAACTTCATGAAAACTAATGATACAACACGGTGTGGGTAACTACATGCTTAACTTCCTCGAAACTAATGATACAACAGTGTGTGTGAAAATATGTGCTTAACTTCATGAGAACTTACCATATAACTGTTTATTAGAAACTACGTAATTACCTTCATGAAAACTAACGACAGTCCACTGTGTGTGAAACTACATGCTTAATTTTTCAAACCTAATGATACTAACTGTGTGTGAAACTATGTGCTTAACTACATGACAACTTACCATATAACACTGTATTAGAACGTACGTGCTTATCTACTTCAAAATGAACGATACAACACTGTGTGTGAAACTATGTGCTTAAATTCGTGAAATCTAACTATATAACACGATATGAGAATCTTTGTCCATAAATTCATGAAAACTAACGATACAACACGGTGTCTGAATCTACATGCTTCACTTCTTCAAAACTAACAATATAACACTGTGTGTGAACCTATGTGCTTAACTTCTTAAAAACTAACGATACAAGAATGTTTGTGAAACTATGTGCTTAACATCATGAAATCTAACTATATAACACTATATGCGAATCTACGTACTTAACTTCATGAAAACTAATGATACAACACTCTGTGTGGAAATACATGCTTAAATTCTTCAATACTAACGATACAACACTGTGTGTGAACCTACATGCTTAAATACTTGAAAACTAACGATACAAAACTGCGTGTGAAACTATGTGCTTAACTACATGAGAACTTTCCATATAACACTGTATTAGAAACTACGTGCTTACCATCTTAGAAACTAAGGATACAATACTGTCTATGAAACTGTGGGCTTAACTTTTTCAAAAGTAAAGATAAAACACTGTGTGCGAAACTACATGCTTAACTTCTTCAAAACTAACGATACAACACTCTTTGTGTATCTAGGTGCTTAACTTCATGAGAACTTTCCATCCAACTCTGTATTAGAAACTACATGCTTAACTTCTTTGAAACTAAGGATACAACACTGTCTTTGAAATTATGTGCTTAAATTCATGAAATCTAACTATATAACACTATATGAGAAACTATGTACTTAACTTCATGAAAACTAAACATACAACACTGTGTTTGAAACTATGTGCTTAACGTCATGAAATCTAACTATATGACACTATATGAGAAACTATGTACTTAACTTCATGAAAACTAACGATACAACACTGTGTGTGAAACTACATGCTTAACGTCTTCAGAACTAAAGATAAAACACTATGTGTGAAACTATGTGATTAACTACCTGAGAACTTACCATATAACACTGTATTGGAAATTTCGTGCTTAACTTCTTCAAAACTAACCATACAAAACTGTGTGTGAAACTACATGCTTAACTTCTTCAAAACTAGCGATACAACACTGTGTGTGAAACTATGTGCTTAACTTCATGAGAACTTACTATGTAACACTCTATTAGAAACTGCGTACTTATCTTCTTCAAAACTAACAATACAACACGGTGTGTGAAATTACATGCTTAACTTCGTCAATACTAAGGATACAACACTCTGTGTGAAACTATGTGCTTAAATTAATGAAATCTAACTATATAACACGATATGAGAACCTACGTCCTTAACTTCATGAAAACTAACGATACAACACGGTGTGTGACTCTATATGCTTAACTTCTTCACAACTAACGATACAACACATTGTGTGAAATTATGTGCTTAACTTCTTCAAACTAACGATACAACTCTATGTGTGAAACTATGTGCTTGATTTCATGAGAACTTACCATACAACTGTGTATTAGAAACCACGGTGTGTGAATCTATATGCTTAACTTCTTCAGAACTAATGACACAACACTGTGTGTGAAACTACATGCTTAACTTCTTCAAAACTAACGATACAACACTGTAGGTGAAACAATGTGCTTAATTACATGAGAACTTACCATATAACACTGTATTAGAAAATACGTGCTTAACTTTTTCAAAACTAACGATACAAAATTGACTATGAAACTACATGCTTAACTTCTTCAAAACTAATGATACAACACTGTATGAGAAACTATGTGCTTAACTTCATGAAATCTAACTATACAACACTATATGAGAAACTACGTACTTAACTTCATGAAAACTAATGATACAACACATTATCTAAAACTACGTGCTTAACTTCTTCAAAACTAACGATGCAACACTGTGCGTGAAACTATGTGCTTAACAACATGAGAACGTACCATACAACACTGTATTAGAAACTACGTGCTTAAGTTCTTCAAAACTAATGATACAACACTGTGTGTGAAACTACATGCTTAACATCTTGACAACTAACGATACAACACTGTGTGTGAAACTATGTGCTTATCTTCTTAAAACTAAAGATACAACACGGTGTGTGAAACTATGTGCTTAATTTCATGAGATCTTACCATGTAACTGTGTATTAGAAACTACGTGCTTACCTTCATGAAAACTAACGATACAACACTGTGTGTAAAACTACATGCTTAACTTCATCAAAAATAACGACACAACACTGTGTGTGAAACTATGTGCTTAACTTCATGAGAATTTATCATATAACAGTGTATTAGAACTACGTGCTTTTCTTCCTTGAAACTAAGGATACAACACTGTGTGTGAAACTATGTGCTTAACTTCATGAAATCTAAATATATAACACTATATGAGAAAATACATGCTTAAATTAATGAAACCTAAGGATACAACACATTATGTAAAACTACGTGCTTCACTTCTTCAAAACCAACGATACAACACTCTGTGTGATACTATGTGCTGAATATCATGAGAACTTACCATATAAATGTTATTAGAAACTACGTACTTACCTTCATGAAAACTAACGATACAACACTGTGTGTGAAACTACATGCTTAACTTAATCAAAAATAATGACACAACATTGTGTGTAAAACTACATGCTTAACTTTTTCAAAACTAACGATACAACACTGTGTGTGAAACTATGTGCTTAACTACATGAGAACTTACCATACAACAATGTATTTGAAACTACGTTCTTAACTTCTATAAAACTAACGATACACCACTGTGTGTGAAACTACATGCTTATCATATTCAAAAATAACGATACAACACTGTGTGAGAAACTATGTGCTTAAATTCATGAGAGTTTATCATATAACAGTGTATTAGAACTACGTGCTTTTCTTCCTCGAAACTAAGGATACAATTCTGTGTGTGAAACTATGTGCTTAACTTCATGAAATCTAACAATATAACACTATATGAGAAACTACATGCTTAACTTCATGAAAACTAACGATACAACATATTATGTAAAACTACGTGCTTAACTTTTTCAAAACTAACGATACAACACTGTGTGTGAAAATATGTGCTTAACAACGTGAGAACTTACCATATAACACTATTAGAAACTACGTGCTTAACTTCTTCAAAACTAACGATACAACACTGTGTGTGAAACTACATGCTTATCATCTCCACAATTACCGATACAACACTTTGTGTGAAACTTAGAGCTTAACTTTATGAGAACTTACCATATAACACTGTATTAGAAAATACGTGGTTATCATCTTCGAAACTAACGATATAACATTGTGTGTGAAACTATGTGCTTAACTTCATGAAATATAACTATATAACTCTATATGAGAAACTACTTACTTACCTTGATGAGAACTAACGAAACAACACTGTGGGTGAAACTACATGCTGAACTTCATCAAAATAAACGACACAACACTGTGTGTGAATCTACATGCTTTACTTCTTGAAAACCAACGATTCAACACTGTGTGTGAAAGTATGTGCTTAACTTCTTCAAAAGTAATGATACAACTGTGGGTGTGAAACTACATGCTTAACTTCTTCAAAACTAATGATACAAAACTGGTTTTGAAACTACATGCTTAACTTCTTCCAAACTATCGACACAAAACTGTATTTGAAACTATGTGCATAACTACATGAGTACTTACCATATAACACTCTATTAGAAACTACGTATTTAACTTCTTCCAAAATAACGATTCAACACGTTGTGTGAAACTACATGCTTAACTTCTTCGAAAGTAAGGATACAACACTATGTGTGAAACTATGTGCTTAACTTCAAGGAATCTAACTATACAAAACTATATGAGAAACGATACAACACTGTGTGTGACACAAAATGCTTAACTTCTTCAGAAGTAACGATATAACACTGTGTGTGAAACTACTTGCTTATCTTCTTCAAAACTAATGATCCAACACTGGGTGTGAAACTACATGCTTACCTTCTTCAAAACTAACGATACAACTATGTGTGTGAAACTACATGCTTATCATCTTCAAAACTAACGATACAACACTGTGTGGTAACTATGTGCTTAAAGTCTTCAAAACTAACGATTTAATTCTGTGTGCGAAACTACATGCTTAACTTCTTCAAAACTAATCATACACCACTGGGTGTGAAAGTATATGCTCATATTTTCAAACCTAATGACACAAAACTGTGTGAAATTACATGTTTACCTTCTTAAAACTAATGATACAAAACTGTGTATGAAACTATTTGCTTAACTTTTACAAAACTAAGGATACAACACTGTGTGTGGAACTACGTGCTTAGCTTCATAAAATCTAACAATATAAAACTACATGAGAAACTACGTTCTTAACGTCATGAAAACTAACGATACAACACATTATGTAAAACTACGTGCTTAACTTCTTCAAAACTAACGATACAACACTGTGTGTGAAAACATGTGCTTAACTATGTGAGAACTTACCATATAACACTATTAGAAACTAAGTGTTTAACTTCTTCAAAACTAACGATACAACACTTTGTGTGTAACTATGTGCTTAACTTCATGAGAACTTACCATATAACTGTGTATTAGAAACTACATACTTACCATGATGAAAACTAACGATACAACACTGTGTGTGAAACTACATGCTTAACTGCATCAAAAACAACAAAACAACACTGTGTGTGAAACTACATGATTAACTTTTTTATAACTAACGATACAAAACTGTGTGTTAAACTACGTGCATAACTACCTGAGAACTTACCATATAACACTGTATTAGACACTACGTGATTATCTTCTTCGAAACTTAGGATACAACACTGTGTTTGAAATTACATGCTTAGCTTCCTCAAACTAATGATACAACACTGTTTGTGAACCTATGTGCTTAACATCATGAGAACTTACCATATAACTGTGTATTAGAAAATACGTGCTTATCTTCTTCGAAACTAAGTATACAACACTGTGTGTGAAACTATGCGCTTACTTTCATGAAATCTAACTGTATAACACTATATGAGAAACTATGTACTTAACATCATGAAAACTAACGATACAACACAGTAGGTAAAACTACATGCTTAACTACTTCAAAACTAACGATACAACACTTTGTGTGAAACTACATGCTTAACTTCTTCAAAACTGATGATACAACACTTTGTGTGAAACTACATGCTTAACTTCTTCAAAACTAATGATGCAACACTGTGTTTGAAACTATGTGCTTAACTTCATGAGAACTTACCATATAAGTGTTCATTAGAAACTAAGTAATTACCTTCATGAAAACTATGATACAACACAGTGTGTGAATCTACATGCTTAACTTCACCAACACTGAGGACACAACACTGTGTGTGAAACTACATGCTTAATTTTTCAAAACTAACGATACAACACTGTGTTTGAAACTATGTGCTTAACTTCATGAGAACTTACCATATAACTGTTTATTAGAAACTACATAATTGTCTTCATGAAGACTAACGACAGAACACTGTGTGTGAAACTAGATGCTTAACATTTTCAAAACTAACGATACAACACGGTGTGTGAAACTAAATGCTTTACTTCTTCAAAATTAACGATACAACACTGTGTGTGAAACTATGTGCTTAACTACATGAGAACTTACCATATAACACTGTAATAGAAAGTACATGCTTATCATCTTCAATACGAATGATACAACACTGTGTGTGAAACTGTGTGCTTAACTTCTTGAGAACAAACCATATGACACTGTATTACAAACTACGTGCTTATCTTCCTCGAAACTAACGACACAACACCATGTGTGAAACTATGTGCTTAACTACATGAGAACTTACCATATAACTCTGTATTAGAAACTATATGCTGAAGTTGTTCAAAATAAATGATACAACACTGTGTGTGAATCTATGTGCTTAACTTCTTCAAAACTAACTATACAAAACTCAGTGTGAAACTATGTGCTTAACTTGATGAGAACTTACCATATAAAACTCTATTAGAAACTACGAGCTTATCTTCTTCGAAAATAACGATACAACACTGTGTGTGAAAGTATATGCTTAACTTCAGGAAATATAACTATATCACACTATATGAGAAACTACGTACTCAACTTCATGAAAACTAACGATACAACACTGTGTGTGAAACTATGTGCTTAACTTCATGAAATCTAACTATATAACACTACATGAGAAACTATGTACTTAACTTTTGGAAACTAACTATACAACACAGTATGTAAATTTATGTGCTTAACCTCTTCAGGACTAACGATTCAACACGGTGTGTGAAACTATGTGGTTAACTTCATGAGAAGTTACCATTTAACACTTTATTAGAAAATACGTGCTTATCTTCCTCGAATCTAAGGATACAACACTCTGTGTGAAAGTATATCCTTAACTTATTCAAAACTGACAATACAACACTGTGTGTTTAACTACATGCTTAACTTCTTCAAAACTAATGATACAACACTGTGTGTGAAACTACATGCTTCACTTCTTCAAAACTGATGATACAACACCGTGTGTGAAGCAATGTGCTTACCTACATTAGAACTTACCATGTAACACTGTATTAGAAACTAAGTGCTTAACTTCATCAAATCTAACGATACAACACTGAGTGTGAAACTATGTGCTTAACTTCATGAGAACTTACCCTATAACACTGTATTAGAAACTACGTGCTTATCTTCTTCGAAACTAACGATACAACACTGTGTGTGAAACTATGTGCTTAACTTCATGAAACCTAACTATATAACACTATATTAGAAGCTACGTACTTAACATCATGAAAACTAATGATACAACACTGTGTGTGAAACTACATGCTTAACTTATTCAAAACTAACTATACAACACCGTGTGTGAAACTATGTGCTTAACTTCATGAGAAATTACCATATAAAACTCTATTAGAAACTACGTGCTTATATTCTTGGAAAATACCGTTACAGCACTGTGTGTGAAACTACATTCTTAACCTCTTCAAAACTAACAATACAACACTGTGTGGGAAACTACATGCTTAACATCTTCAAAACTAATGATACAACACTGTGTGTGCAAATATGTGCTAAACTTCATGAAAAATTACCATATAACACTGTATTAGAAACTATGTGCATATCATCTTCGAAAATAGGAGATACCACACTGTGTGTAATACTATGTGCTTATTTTTTATAAACTAATGATACAACACTGTGTGTGAAACTATGTGCTTTACTTCATGAAATTTAACTATATAACACTATATGAGAAACTATATACTTAAATTCATGAAAACTAACGATACAACACTGTGTGTGAAACTACGTGCTTAGCTTCTTCAGACCTAACGATAAAACACTGTGTGTGAAACTATGTGATTAACTAGATAAGAACTAACCATATAAAACTCTAATAGAAACTACGTGCGTAACTTTTTCAAAACTAACGATTCAACACTGTGTGTGAAACTACATGGTTAGCTTCTTCAAAACTAACGATACAACACTGTGTTTAACTATCTGCTTAACTTCATGAGAATTTACCACATAAAGTGTATTAGAAACTAGGTGCTTATCTTCGTCGAAATTTAGGATACAACACTGTGTGTGAAACTATGTGCTTAACTCCTTTAAAACTAAAGGTACTCACTGTGAGTGAAACTAATCGCTTAACATCAGGAGAACTTACCACATAACACTCTATTGGAAACTAAGTGCTTATCTTCTTCGAAACTAACGATAAAACACTGTGTGTGAAACTATGTACTTAACTTCATGAAGTATAACTATATAGCACTATAAGAGAAACTACGTACTTCATGAAAACTAACTATACAACACAGTATGTAAAACTACGTGCGTAACCTCTTCAAAACTAACGATACAACACTGTGTGTGAAACTATGTGCTTAACTTCATGAGACCTTACCATTTAACACTGTATTAGACACTACGTGCTAATCATCTTTGAAACTAAATATAAAATACTGTTTGTGATCCTATGTGCTTTACTTCATGAAATCTAACTATATAACAATATATGAGAAACTATGTAGTTAACTTCATGAAAACTAACAATACAACAGTGTGTGTGAAACTATGTGCTTAACTTCATGAAATCAAACTATATAACACTATATGAGAAACTAAGTACTTATCTTCATGAAAACTAACGATAGAACACTGTGTGTGAAACTACATGCTTAATTTCTTCAAAACTAACAATACAACACTGTGTGTGAAAAGATGTTCTTAACTTCATGTAAAATTACCATATAACACTGTATTAGAAACTAAGTGCATATCTTCTTCGAAAATAAAGATACCACACTGTGTGTGCAACTATGTGCTTAACTTCTTCAAAACTAACGATACAACACTGTGTGTGAAACTATATGCTTAACTTCATGAGAACTTACCATATAACATTTTATTAGAAACTACGTGCTTATCAACCTCGAAACTAGCGATACAACACTGTGAAATTATGTGCTTAATTTCATGAAATCTAAATATATAACACTACATGAGAAACTATGTACTTAACTTTATGGAACTGACGATACAACACTGTGTGTGAATCTATCTGCTTATCTTCATGAAATCTAACTATATAACACTGTATGAAAAACTACGTACTTATCTTCATGAAAACTAATGATAGAACACTGTATGTGAAACTACACGCTTAACTTCTTCAGACCTTACCATAAAACACTGTGTGTGAAACAATGTGATTAACTACATGAGAACTAACCATAAAAAACTGTATTAGAAACTACATGCTTAACTTCTTCAAAATTAATGACATACACAGTGTGTGAAACTACATGCTTAACTTCTTCAAAACTAACTATACAACACTGCGTGTGAAACTATGTGCTTAATTTCATGAGAACTTACCATATAACACTGTATTAGAAACAACGTGCTTATCTTCTTCGAAACTAAGGATACAACACTGTGTGTGAAACTATGTGCTTAACTTGTTCAAAAATAACGAAGCAACACTGTGTGTGAAACTACATGCTTCACTTATTCAAAACTAATGATACAACACCGTGTGTGTAACTATGTACTTAACTACATGAGAACTTACCATAGAACACTGTATTAGAAACTACGTGCTTAAGTTCTTCAAAAATAACACTGTTTGTGAACCTATGTGCTTTACTTCATGAAATCTAACTATATAACACTATATGAGAAACTATGTTCTTAACTTCATGAAAACTAACAATACAACACTGTCTGTGAAACTATGTGCTTAACTTCATGAAGTCTAACTATATAACACTATATGAGAAACTACGTACTTATCTTCATGAAAACTAACGATAGAACACTGTGTGTGAAACTACATGCTTACATTCTTCAGAACTAACGATAAAACACTGTGTGTGAAACTATGTGATTAACTACATGAGAACTTACCATATAACACTGTATTTGAAACTACGTGCTTATCAACTTCGAAACTAACGATACAACTCTGCGTGTGAAGCTATGTGCTTAACTTCATGAAATCTAACTATATAACACTTTATGAGGAACTAAGTACTTAACTTCATGAAAACTAACGATACAACACTGTGTGTGAAACTATGTGCTGAACTTCATGAAATCTAACTATATAACACTATATGAGAAACTACGTACATAACTTCATGAAAACTGTCTATACAACACAGTATGTAAAACAACGTGCCTAACCTCTTCAGGAATAATGATACAACACTGTGTGTGAAACTATGTGCTTAACTACATGAGAACTTCCCATACAACACTGTATTAGAAACTACGTGCTTAACTTCTTCAAAACTAATGATACAACCCTGGGTGTGAAACTACATGCTTTACTTCTTCAAAATTAACGATACAACACTGTGTGTGAAACTATGTCCTTAACTACATGAGAACTTACCATTTAAAACTGTATTAGAAACTACGTGCTTATCTTCTTCGAAAATAACGATACAACACTGTGTGTGAAAATATGTGCTTAACTTCATGAAATCTAACTATATATATAACACTATATGAGAAACTTCGTACTTAACTTCATGAAATCTAACGATACAACACTGTGTGTGAAACTACATGCTTAACTTCTTCAAAACTAACGATACAAATGTGAGTGAAAATATGTGCTTAACTTATTGAGACCTTAACATATAACATTGTATTAGAAACTGCGTGGTTATCTTCTTTGAAACTAACGATACAACACTGTGTGTGAAATTATGTGCTTAATTTCATGAAATCTAACTATATAACACTATATGAGAAACTATGTATTTACCTTCATGACACCTATCGATACAACACTGTTTGTGAAACCACATGCATATCTTCTTCAAAACTAACGATACAAAAGTGTGTGAAACTATGTGCTTAACCTCTTGAGAACTTACCATACAACGCTGTTTTAGAAACTACGTGCTTATCTTCTTTAAAAATAAGGATACAACACTGCGTGTGAAATTATGTGCCTAACATCTCCAAAACTACGATACAACACTGTGTGTGAATCTATGTGCTTATCTTCATTAAATCTGACTGTGTAACACTGTATGAAAAACTGCTTACTTATCTTCATGAAAACTAACAATAGAACACTGTATGTGAAACTACACGCTTAAATTCTTAAGACATTACCATAAAACACTGTGTGTGAAACCATGTGATTAACTACATGAGAACTAACCATATAAAACTGTATTAGAAACTACGTGATTAACTTCTTCAAAACTAAGGATACAACACTGTGTGTGAAACAATGTGCTTAACTTCATGAGAATTTACCATATAACAGTGTAGTAGAATCTACGTGCTTTTCTTCTTCGAAACTAACGATACAACACTGTGTGTGAAACTACATGTTTTACTTCTTCAAAACTAACGATACAAAACTGTGTGTGAAACTACATGCTTAACTTCTTCAAAAACCTCCGATACAACACTGAGTGTGAAACTATGTGCTTAACTTCATGAGAACTTACCATATTACACTGTATTATAAACTACATGATTATCTTCTTCGAAAATAACAATACAACACTGTGTGTGAAACTATATGCTTAACTTCTTCAAAACTAATGATACAAAACTGTGGGTGAAACTACATGGTTAACTTCTTCAAAACTAACTATACCACACTGTGTGTGAAACTATGTGCTTAACTACATGAGAACTTACCATAAACCACTGTATTTGAACCTACGTTCTTAACTTGTTCAAAACTAACTATACAACACTGTGTGTGAAACTACATGCTTAACTTCTTCAAAACTAACAGTACAACACTTTTGTGAAACTATGTGCTTAACTTCATGAAAACTAACCATATAACACTGTATTAGAAACTACGTGCTTATCTTCTTCAAAACTATCGATACAACACTGTGTGTGAAACTATATGCTTAACTTCTTCAAAATTAATGATACAAAACTGTGATTGAAACTACATGCTTAATTTCTTAAAACTAACGATACAACACTGTGTGAGAAAGTATGTGCTTAACTTGTTCAAAAATAACGAAGCAACACTGTGTGTGAAACTACATGCTTCACTTATTCAAAACTAAAGAAACAACACCGTGTGTGAAACTATGTACTTAACTACATGATAAATTACCATATAACACTGTATTAGAAACTACAAGCCAATCATCTTTGACACTAAAGATAAAATACTGTTTATGAACCTATGTGCATTCCTTCATGAAATCTAACTATATAACACTATATGAGGAGCTATGTACTTAACTTCTTCAAAACTAATGATTCAACACTTTTGTGAAACTATGTGCTTATCTTCATGAGAACTAACCATATAATACTCTATTAGAAACTACGTGCTTATCTTCTTCAAAACTTTAGATACTACACTGTGTGTGAAACTATGTACATAGCAAATGAGAACTTACCATATAATACTCTATTAGATACTAAGTACTTAACTTCTTCAAAACTAACGAACCAACACTGTGTGTGAAACTACATGCTTCCCTTCTTCAAAACTAACGATACAAAACTGTGATTGAAACTAAATGCTTAACTTCTTAAAACAAACGATACAACACTGTTTGTGAAACTATGTGCCTAACTTCATGAGAACTTACCATATAACACTGTATTAGAAACTACGTGCTTATCTTCTTCGAAACTAACGATACAACACTGTCTTTGAAAGTATGTGCTTAACTTCATGAAATGTAACTATATAACACTATATGAGAAACTACGTACTTAACTTCATGAAAACTAACGACACAACACTGTGTGTGAAATTATGTGCACAACTACATGAGAACTTACCATATAACACTCTATTAGAAACTACACACTTAACTTCTTCAAAACTAATGATACAACACTGTGTGTGACACTATGTGCTTAACTGCATGAGAACGTACCATATAACTCTGTATTAGAAACTACGTATTTACCTTCATGAAAAGTAACGATACAAAACTGTGTGTGAAACTACATTCTTAACTTCATCAAAATTAACGACACAACCTGGTGTGTGAAACTACATGCTTAACTTTTTCGAAACTAATGATAAAACATGGTGTGTGAAACTACATCCTTAACTTCTTCAAAACTAACGATACCACACTGTTTGTGAAACTATCTACTTAACTTAATGAAATCTAACTATATAACACGATTGAGAAACAACGTCCTTACTTCATGTAAACTAACGATACAACACTGTGTGTGAAACTTCATGCTTAACTTCTTCAAAACTAACGATACGACATTGTTTGTGAAACTGTGTGCTTAACTTCATGAGAACTTACCATATAACACTGTATTAGAAACTACGTG
>NW_024435291.1:0-7379 GCF_017639785.1 Mesocricetus auratus | reverse complement strand
CCTCGCCATCGCTATTGCCGTTAGAAGATGGCGCTGACATCCACTGTCAGTTGGAGTTAACTGTCGCTGTCAGTTGGAGTTAACTGTCGCTGTCAGTTGGAGTTAACCGTTTAAACTGTGCCTCTCCCGTGACGTCATCTGGGGTGATGTGCAAACCACCAATCCCGGCTCTACACATCTCACTCGGAGCTCCTAGGCTTATATAAGGGGCTGGGTTTCTTAGCTTGGGGTCTCCCTCTAAGAAGCTGATCATCTATCTCTCAAGATGCATTAAAGCTTTACTGCAGAAGGATCCGAGTGTTCTGCGTCGTTCTTGCTGGCGAGACGGTAGCGCGGGACATCTGGTGCCGAAACCCGGAACTCTTCAACATCGCCGGCGCCGCGGGAGACCCCTCGGAAAACGGGGCGGATTCAGAACTGCAGGGACGTAGGTTCAGAGAGGTATGCTTTATCCTGAACAACCCTTTTCTCGACTTTGGCCTTAGTTTGTCATCACCGTGGGACGGGTCAGTGGAGGCTTTGGTGCTAGTCCTGTTTGTCCTTCTCCTTCATCGTGGCTGGTGCTGACAGAACGGCGCTGTCCGTCTGGCGCTGTCCGTCTGGCGCTGTCCATCTGGCGCTGTCCATCTGGCGCTGTCAGTCTGGTGCTGTCAGTCTGGTGCTGTCAGTCTGGTGCTGTCAGTCTGGTAACGGAGTTGAGCGCGTTTTTTAGATAAGCTGTCAGCGCGATGGGGTCGTCACAGTCAGTGGTTACAGCCTTACAGACTGTGCTAAAACAAAGAGATCTTAAAATTGCACCACGAACACTTCAAAATTTTGTGAAGGAGGTAGATAGAGTGGCACCATGGTATGCTTGTTCCGGGTCCCTCACTGTGGCCTCATGGAACAAGCTAGGTAAAGAACTAGACAGGAAGCATGCAGAAGGAGATCTCTGCTTAGGTACCAAAGCCATTTGGAAGCTAGTTAAAAACTGCTTGGAGGATGAGGCCTGTCACCCTGCTATAATAGAAAGTCAGGGAACCTTAGAGGAAGTTCAGGATAGCATGTCAGAAACTGAACGGAGTGAGAGAATGGGAGCTCGCAAAAAGAAAAGACATGTCTAAGAAAAAAGGCCCTCCCCAGGAAGTTAAGAAAGGGGGAGAGAAAGAAGGGAGTTATCATTCACCCCTTAACAAATCTAAGAAAAAGAAAAAGCCAGAATCTAGTCTATACCCTGCAGTAGAGCTAGAAGCCTTGGAGCTAGATAATTCTGATTCTGACACTCTGGATTCTAGCGAAGAAGGTGGTCTAGAGGAGGAGGTGGCACGGTATGAGGAAAAAGATATCACCCTGATAGACACCGGCCACTGAAAACAAAATGAATGTGAGGCCACCGCCTATAAATCCGGCGGGCTCACGCTCCTCAGCGCCTCCGCCATATGAGCTTCGGCTGAATACTGGTACTGACTCCTTTTTACCTTTAGAGGAACGGAGAAAAATACAAATGGCTTTTCCAGTATTCGAGAATGTGGAAGGCGGAAGAGTACATACCCCCGTAGATTACAATCAAATTAAAGAATTGGCCGAATCCGTTCGTAATTATGGGGTCAATGCTAACTTTACCACATTACAGGTGGAAAGGCTTGCTAATTTTGCCATGACTCCCACTGACTGGCAAACGACAGTGAAAGCAGTGCTTCCCAACATGGGACAATACATGGAATGGAAGGCTCTCTGGTATGATGCAGCCCAGGCACAAGCTAGAGTTAATGCCACGGCTGAAGATGAGAATCAGAGGCAGTGGACATTTGAAATGCTGACAGGTCAGGGTCAACATGCCCTTAATCAAACCAACTACATCTGGGGCGTCTATGGTCAGGTGTCGGCCGCCGCTATTAAAGCATGGAAGGCCCTCACAAAAAGGGGAGAGTCCAGTGGACACCTTACAAAGATTGTCCAAGGACCCCAAGAGCCATTTTCAGACTTTGTGGCCAGAATGACAGAGGCCGCCAGTCGCATCTTTGGTGATTCAGAACAAGCTATGCCCCTGATTGAGCAACTTGTCTATGAACAAGCAACCCAGGAATGTCGAGCGGCTATCGCCCTCGCAAAAGCAAAGGTTTACAAGATTGGCTCAGAGTGTGCAGGGAGCTGGGGGACCCCTAACCAATGCAGGACTAGCTGCCGCCATTTTACAAACGCACAGGTATAGAGATTTATCTAATCGAAAAGCTTGTTTTAATTGTGGGAGAATGGGGCACCTTAAGAAAGATTGTCAAGCCCCTGAAAGAACAAGAGAATCGAAGCTTTGCTATCGTTGTGGTAAAGGTTATCATAGGGCTAGCGAATGCAGGTCAGTCCGGGATGTAAAAGGGAGGCTTCTGCCCCCTATTGAAGAATCCAAGGTACCCCAATCAAAAAACGGGTCACGGGGCCCATGGTCCCAGGGCCCTCAGAAATATGGGAACCAATTTCAGAAAAGCAATCAAGAGGAAGTAGAGGTTTCCGAGGAACCTCCGGAATGGACTTGCGTGCCGCCTCCGACTTCTTACTCATGCCCCAAATGAATGTTCAACCGGTCCCAGTCCATTCCCCTGGACCTTGCCCCCTGCCACCATTGGGCTTATTCTGGGCCGTGGCTCCTTAACTTTACAGGGACTCATTATATATCCTGGGATTGTTGACCCATATCATAAAGAGGAGATTCAAGTTCTCTGTTCTAGCCCTCGGGGTGTATTTTCTATAAAGCAGGGAGATAGAATTGCACAACTGGTGTTGCTGCCCTCCCTCGGGGATGGAGAAACCTACACTTTACAAAAAAGGGCTATGGGATCTTCTGGAAGTGATTCAGCCTATCTGGCTATACCCCTAAATGAGAGACCTACAATAAAATTGTTAATTAATGGAAAAGAATTTGAAGGGATAATGGATTCGGGAGCAGACAAAAGCATTATTTCACTCCATTGGTGGCCGAAGTCTTGGCCCACTGTTGTTTCATCTCATTCTCTACAAGGTCTTGGATACCAGTCCTCTCCTGCCATCAGTGCCTCAGCCTTAACCTGGCGGGATGCTGAAGGCAAACAGGGATGTTTTACCCCCTATGTGTTGCCACTCCCTGTAAATTTATGGGGACGAGATGTGTTACAAGCCATGGGCATGACCCTAACTAATGAATACTCCCCCAGGCATCAGCCATTATGGCAAAGATGGGGTATACAAATGGTAGAGGCTTGGGTAGGCAAGAACAAGGCAGAATAAAACCCATTACACAACACGGAAATCGGGGTAGAAAAGGACTGGGTTTTATTTAGGGGCCGTTGAGGCTTCACGACCCATACCATGGAAAACAGAGGAGCCGTTATGGGTCTCTCAATGGCCTCTATCCTCTGAAAAATTAGAGGCTGTCACAAGATTAGTGCAAGAACAGGAACGGCTGGGGCATCTAGAGCCTTCTACCTCCCCATGGAATACACCAATTTTTGTTATTAAGAAGAAATCTGGGAAGTGGAGATTACTCCACGACCTGCGGGCCATTAACAATCAGATGCATCTTTTTGGCCCTGTTCAAAGAGGCCTTCCTTTTGCTTTCTGCACTTCCTCAAGATTGGAAGCTTATTATTATAGATATTAAGGATTGTTTCTTCTCTATTCCACTTTACCCACGGGATAGACCAAGGTTTGCCTTCACTATCCCTTCTCTTAATCATATGGAACCAGACAAGAGATTTCAGTGGAAGGTACTGCCGCAAGGCATGGCCAATAGCCCAACAATATGTCAGCTATATGTGCAGGAGGCTTTGGAGCCAATTAGGAAGCAATTTACATCTTTAATCGTTATCCATTATATGGACGATATTCTTATTTGTCACAAAGAGTTAGATGTTTTACAAAAGGCTTTTCCCATGCTGGTGGCTGAATTAAAACAGTGGGGATTAGAGATTGCCTCAGAAAAGGTTCAAATTGCAGATACAGGCCTCTTTTTGGGCTCAAAGATTACTCCCAAAAATATAGTTCCTCAGAAAATAGAAATTCGCAAAGACCACTTACAAACATTAAATGATTTTCAGAAACTTCTGGGAGATATAAATTGGTTGAGGCCCTTTTTAAAAATTCCATCTGCTGATCTAAAACCCCTCTTCGATCTCCTGGAGGGTGAGCCTCATATCTCCTCACCCAGAAAATTTACCCCTGCCGCCCACCGAGCCTTACAGATGGTGGAAGAGGCCTTACAGGAAGCACAATTACAACGAATTGAGGAGTCACTACCTTTTAATCTGTGTGTTTTTAAGACAGCTCAATTGCCAACTGCAGTCCTGTGGCAACATGGACCATTACTTTGGATTCATCCAAATGCTTCCCCTGCTAAGATTATTGACTGGTACCCTGATGCTGTTGCACAGCCTCGCGCTTCGCGGAATAAAAGCAGCTGTTACACATTTTGGCAGGGATCCTGATTCCTTGATTGTGCCTTATACTGCTGCACAAGTTCAGACCTTGGCAGCCACATCTAGTGATTGGGCAGTTTTAGTTACTTCCTTTTCAGGACAAATTGATAATCATTTTCCAAAGCATCCAATTTTACAGTTTGCCCTAAACCAGGCTATAGTGTTTCCACAAGTGACAGCTAAAGACCCACTCCCAGATGGGACTGTGGTGTACACTGATGGATCAAAAACTGGTATGGGAGCTTATGTGGTCAAGGATAGGGTTATATCTAAACAATATAATGAAACTTCACCTCAAGTTGTAGAATGTCTGATAGTACTGGAGGTTCTTGAGGCTTTTCCAGGACCCCTCAATATTGTATCAGATTCCTCTTATGTGGTTAATGCAGTTAATCTCCTTGAGATAGCTGGAATAATAAGATCCTCCAGCAGAGTTGCTAACATCTTTCAGAAGATACAAGCTGCCTTGTTAAATAGGAGATTTCCTGTTTTCATTACCCATGTCCGAGCACATTCTGGACTCCCAGGTCCCATGTCCTTAGGGAATGACTTAGCGGACAAGGCTACAAAGCTGGTGGCCGCTGCCTTGTCTACCCATGCACAAGCAGCAAAAGAATTCCATAAGCGCTTTCATGTGACGGCTGAGACCTTGCGCCGTCGTTTTGCTCTATCCAGGAAAGAGGCTAGGGAAATTGTTACTCAATGCCAGAATTGCTGCGAATTCTTACCTACTCCCCACATGGGAATAAACCCACGTGGCATTAGACCATTGCAGATGTGGCAGATGGATGTTACTCATATTCCCTCTTTTGGAAGGCTTCAATATGTTCATGTTTCTGTTGACACCTGTTCTGGCGTAATGTTTGCCACACCCCTAACAGGGGAAAAGGCCTCATATGTGATTCAACATTGCCTTGAGGCCTGGAGTGCTTGGGGAAAACCCAGAATTTTAAAAACAGACAATGGACCAGCATATACCTCTCAAAAATTCCGACAGTTTTGTCGGCAAATGGATGTTACCCATCTAACTGGCCTACCTTATAACCCTCAAGGACAGGGCATTGTGGAACGTGCCCATCGTACACTCAAATCATATCTGATTAAACAAAAGGGGAGTATTGAGGATGTTCTACCTCGGTACCAAGAGTTGCTGTATCCATGGCACTTTTTACCCTTAATTTCTTGAACTGTGATGCCCAAGGCCACACTGCGGCTGATCGCCACAGTTTAGAGCCTGATAGGCCAAAAGAAATGGTAAAATGGAAAGATGTCTTGACTGATCTCTGGAAAGGCCCGGATCCTATTCTTATAAGATCCAGGGGAGCTGTGTGTGTTTTTCCACAGGAGGAAGAAAACCCCCTGTGGATCCCTGAAAGACTCACTCGAAGAGCTCCTTCACAACTCCAGAATAAGAAGGATGGAGGCCAAGTGGGTGATGAAGACTCTCCTACTCGGGATGATGGTTCCTAGTATGATGGGAGAGTTACGGTGGGCCATCATGTCTACCTTCCCCCTACCGATGCCAGTGATGCAGAATGCCCAGGTGTTCCCTAGATTTTTCACAAATAATAGAGAGTTGGGGCTTGCCTTTTTGCCTTTAGATCCTCAGATACAGAGTTTTCAGGATGAGAGAACCTTGTCATTAGTAGGAAGCTTGTGCTTTACTGTGATTTCTTCATTAAAGGATAATTTTATTCATATGGATCCAGAAAGATCTAATGCTAATCCTTTTGAATTAATGGAAGCTGTACTGATCTTTCTCCTATGATAGTGAGAAGGGACAGATTACTTTTGATTGGAAAGGGGCATTAGGCAACAGTCTGAGTGAGGGACAGAGCTCTGGATCATCTGATTGGTCCTCCTCCAATGTTAAGTATACCCCTTTTAAGAGAACTAATTATTCAGCTGCCCTTTATTTGGGTTGTGAGTAATGATACCTTAGGTAAGAATCAGAAAGAAATAAATTGTTCTGCTTAGAATTGTTTTTATGCATTATGCTGGGATGCTATTAAGCACCCTTTTGCTTTGGTAATGCGCATGCCTCGATTTATTCCAGCTCCTGTTGAGGCGCCAAGTAATTTGAGTTTGTTTAGGGAAAAGCGAGATTTTTGGGATCTCTGCTATTATTGTGGGCCTGATAGCCACCGCCGCGGTTACTGCTTCGGTTACCGCCTCGGCCCTTGCACTTTCTGCCACTGTGCAGACAACTCAAACCATTAATGAACTATAGGCCACTGTGACCATGGTCCTAGATAAACAGGCCACTGCCAATTCTCAGATACAAGGAGGCCTGATGTTGGTAAACCAACAGATTAATTTGGTTCAGGAACAATTGGATATATTGTGGCAGATGGCCAAATTGGGATGTGAACAAAGTTGCCTGGCCTTTGTGTCACTTAGTACAATATGAGAATTTTACAAGAGCAGCTAACCTGTCAAAAGCTCTGTCTCAACATTTATTACAGAATTGGACTTTTGAGTTTGAGCAGACACTCCGTGAGTTGAGAATGGCGATCCTGCAAGTGAATTCGACGCATCTGGATCTTTCTCTGATGGAAGACCTCTCCCCTGGATTTCATCTGCATTTTCTTATTTTAAGGAATGGGTGGGGGTAGGATCATTTAGCCTAGTTCTCTGCTGTGGAATAGTGTTGATGCTTTGGATGGTGTGTACGCTCAGAGCCCAAACAAAAGGAGAAAGTGGTGGTGGCACAAGCACTTGCTGCCTTAGAACACGGAGCATCCCCTGACATTTGGTTAACCATGTTAAAGCAATAGGTCGCTGGCCTCCCAGCTCTTGCACCCCACGAGGCTAGTCTCATTGCACGGGATAGAGTGGGTAGGCTTCAGCAGCCCAAGGAGTTGCAAGGCTAAGCACTGCACAGGAGAGGTCTGCGTATAACGACTTTCTCCTGGGAGATAAGTCATCTTGCATGAAGGTTCTATGTCATGATCT
>NW_024435290.1:0-21533 GCF_017639785.1 Mesocricetus auratus | reverse complement strand
GTGTTAAATTTAAATTATAAAGAAGGTTGCTTCACATGTCAATTCCAGGTCCCTCTCACTTTCCCTCCCCTCCTACCATGCCATCCAACCAACCTCTTCAATATTCCTCATTCCCCCAGGGAGGGTGAGGTCCTCCATGGGGGTGTCCATAGTCTGTCATTTCATCCAGGGAAGGGCCTCGACCCTCCCCAAGATTTCTGGGTGAGAGTGCATCTCTCTTTGTTGGATGGCTGCCCAAAGTCCATTTGTATACCCGGGATAAATACTGATCTACTGCCCAAGGCTCAATAGATTACCTAGTCCTCCTCACTAACACCAACATTCAGGGGGTCTTGATGAGTCCCATGCTGGATTCCCAGGCATCAGTCTGGGATTCAAGAGCTAGCCCTTGTCAGGTCAGCTGTTTCTGGGGGTTAAACCAGCCCAGTCTTAATCCCTTTGGTCATCAGTCCTCCCTCTCTGTTACTGGAGTCCTTGAGTTCAGCTCAGTGCTTAGGCATAGGAGTCGGCCTCTTCTTCCATCAGCCACTTAATGAAGTTTCTGTTTCCCAGGCTCTCTGGCCATAGGATTGTAGGTGGGCACTCCCCAGATCTATGTCTAAAACACATATATGAGAGTGTATATGCCATGTTTCTCTTTGTGACTGGGTTACCTCACTCAGGATGGTTTCTTCTAGTGTCATCCATTTGCCTGCAAATTTCAGGATTCCCTTGTTTTTTTCTGCCAAATAGTACTCCATTGTGTAAATGTACCACATTTTCTCTATCCACTCTTCGGTTGAGGGACATCTAGGTTGCTTCCAAGTTCTGGCTATTCAGCAGAAAAAAATAATGGAATCATGAGATTCGCAGGCAAATGGATGACACTAGAAGAAACCATCCTGAGTGAGGTAACCCAGTCACAAAAAGAGAAACATGGCATGTACTCTCTCATATATGGATTTTAGACATAGATCTGGGGAGTACCAGCCTACAATCCTATTGCCAGAGAGTCTGGGAAACAGAAACTTCATTTACTGGCTGGTTAAGTACTGAGCTGAACTCAAGAAAGCCAGTATCAGAGAGGGAGGACTGATGATCAAAGGGATTAAGACTGGGCTGGTTGAACCCCCCAGAAACAGCTGACCAGACAAAGGTTAACTCTTGAATCCCAGGCATCAGCCTGGGAATCCAGCATGGGACTGATCAAGACCCCCTGAATCTGGGTGTCAGTGAGGAGGCCTAGGTAATCTATTGAGCCTTGGACAGCAGATCAGTACCCATCCCATGTATACACACGGTCCCTGGACTCCCATAGAACAATGTGAGGTGCACTCTCACCCTGAACTCTTGGGGAAGGGTCTAGGCCCTGCCCTATATGAAATGACAGACTATGGACACCCCCATGGAGGGCCTCACCCTCCCTGGGGGAATGAGGGGATAACGGGGGGGGATGGGGGGAGGGCATGGGAGGAGGGGAGGGAAAGGTAGAGGGACCTCGTACTGACTTGTGAAGCAACCTTGTTTCTTATCTAAATTTAAGATGGAAAATAAAAAAATAAAAAAATAAATAAATAAAAATAATCCTTTGTTGTATGTCTAAAATCCATCTATGAGTGAACTCATATCATGTTTGTCTTTCTTTGACTGGGGTACCTCATGTAGGGTGGTTTCTTATAGTTCCAACAACTTCCCTGCACATTTGAATATTCCCTTGTTTTCTCTTTCCACTGAGTAGTATTCCATTGTGTAATTGTACCACATTTTCTTCATCCATTCTTCGGTTAAGTGGCATTTAGTTTGCTTACAGCTTCTGGCTTATTACAAATAATGCTGTTATGAACATAGTTGAACAGATGCATGAATGTGCATCATTTGGGTATATGCCAAAGAGTGGAATTTCTGGATCTTGAGGTAGACTGGCTTCCATTTTCAAAAGAATTTGCCACACTGATTTCCAAAGTGACTGAATAAGTTTGCAGTCCCAAAAGCAATGGAGAAACATTCTCCTTTCTCCACATTCTGTGCAACATAGACTGTCCTTGGTATTTTTGATTTTAGTCATTCTAATGGGTGTAAGATGATATCTCAGCATTGTTTTGATTTGCATTTCTCAGATGAATAAGGATGTTAAGCAATTTCATTTTTTCCTTCTCATCGTTTATTTACATCTTGAATTACAGCATTTTGTTACTTGCTTTCATTTGGGAAGAATTTTTTTAGAGTTAATGTTTTCCTGAGGAAACTCCAAGTTTGTACTCTCAACAGCAATGGACAAATATTCCCCTTTCTCCACATCCTCTCCATAATAAACTATCATTGATGATTTTTATTTTAGCCATTCTGCCAAGAGTAAGATGATATTTGAGAGTTGTTTTGATTTGCATTTCCCTAATGGCTAAGGATGTTGAACACTTTCTTAAGTGTCTCTCAGCCATTTTATACTCCTCTATTGAGAAATCTCTATTTAGTTCAATCCTCCACTTTTTAATTGGATCTTTGGTGTTTTGGAGCCTTGCTTCTTGAGTGCTTTTAAATTCGGGAGATCAGCCCTCTGTCAGATGTGGGGTTAGTGAATACCTTTTCCCAATCTGTGGCATGCCTTTTTGTCTTGCTGACTGTGTCTTTTGCCTTACAGAAGCTTCTCAGTTTCAGGAGGTCCCATGTATTAATTGTCAACCTCAGTGTTTGTACTACTGGTGTTATGTTCAGGAAGTAGTCTTCTCTACCAATTCGTTCAAGGGTTCACCCCACTTTCTATTCTAACAGGTGCTATCTTTTTTCCATTGGATAATTTTAGTTTTTTGTCACACATGAGGTGTTCATAGGATTGAGGATTAATCTCAGCACTTTCAATTAGATTCCATTGGCCTACCTGTCAATATATAGACAGTCTATATGTCTATATGTGTATATGTAGCCAATACCAAGCTCTTTCCAGGACCATAGCTCTATAATACAGCTTGAAGTCAAAGATGGTGATGCTTCCAGATGTTGCTTTGTTGAGCAATTTCTTAAGTCTCTTTCAGCCATTTTCGATTCCTCTATTGAGAATTATTTGCTTTGGTGACTAGCTTTTCATTTTCTTTGTATATTTTGAAGATTTATGTCTGATTTGGGGTTAATGAAGATCTTTACCCATGCTGGGGGGCTACCATTTTGTCTTCTTAACTATGTTCTTTGCCTTACAGAAACTTCTCAGCTTAAGGAGCTCCCATCTATTAATTGCCAATATCAGTGTCTTTGCTAGTATCATTATGCACAGTAAGTGGTCTCCTGTGCCAGTTCATTCAAGGGTACCTCCCACTTTCTCTTCTAAGAGGTTCTGTGTGGCTAGGTTTATGTTGAGTTCTTTGATCTATTTGGTATTACATTTTGTGCATGTTGATAGACATGGATCTATCTGTAGGCTTCTACATGTCAGCTTCCAGTTATGCCAGCACCACTTGTTGAAGATGCTTTCTTTTTTATTGTATAGTTTCTTTTATTAATTTTTTTTATTTTTTAAATTTATTTTTCAGTTTAAATTTAGATAAGAAACAAGGTTGCCTCACAAGTGAGTTCCAGGTCACTCTCCATTTCCCTCTGCTACACTCGTACCTTCCCGCTAACCCCTCATTATCCCCTCATTTCCCAAGGGAGGGTGAGGCCTACCATGGAGGTGTCCATAGTCTGTCATTTCATACAGGGCAGGGCCTAGACCCTCCCCCAAGAGTTCAGGGTGAGAGTGCACCTGACATTGTTGGATGGGAGTCCAAAGTCCATGTGTATACTCGGGATGAATACTGATCTTCTGTCCAAGGCTGAATAGATTACCTAGGCCACCTCACTGACACCCACATTCAGGGGGTCTTCATCAGACCCATGCTGGATTCAAAGGCTGATGCCTGGGAATCCAGAGTTAAACTTTGTCAGGTCAGCTGTTTCTGGAAATTAAACCAGCTCAGTCTTAACTCCTTTGCTCATCAGCCCTCCCTCTCTGTGACTGGATTTCTTGAGTTCAGCTCAGTACTTAAAAAAGGGAGTCTGCCTGTATTTCCATCAGCCACTGAATGAAGTTTATGTTTCCCAGACTCTCTGGCCATGGGATTGTAGGCTGGTACTCCCCAGGTCTATGTCTAAAATCCATATATGAGAGAGTACATGCCATGTTTCTCTTTTTGTGACTGGGTTACCTCACTCAGGATGGTTTCTTCTAGTGTCATCCACTTGCCTGCAAATCGCAGGATTCCATTTTTTCTGCTGAATAGTACTCCATTGTGTAAATGTACCACATTTTCTCTATCCAATCTTCAGTTGAGGGACATCTAGGTTGCTTCCAAGTTCTGGCTATTACAAATAATGCTGCTATTAACATAGTGGAACAGACATCCTTGTTGTATGAATGGGCATCTTTTGGATATATGCCTAAGAGTGGAGTTGCTGGGTCTTGTGGTAGGTTTATTCCCATTTTTATGAGGAATCTCCATGCAATTTCCAAAGTGGCTGGGTTAATATCTGCTTTTCAATTAGATTACATTGGTCTACCTGTCTATTTTTGTGCCAAAACCAAGTTGCTTTCAGGATTATAGCTCTATAATAGAGCTTGAGGTCAGGGATGGTGATGCCTCTGGATGTTGCCTTGTTGAACAGGGTGATTTTTGCTATCCTGGGTCTTTTGTTTCTCCATACAAAATTCACTATTGTTCTTTCAAGGTCTGTGAAAAATTGTGCTGGTATTTTAATGGGGATTGCATTGAATCTGTAGATTGCTTTTGACAGGATTGTCATTTTTACTACTTTGATCCTACCTATCCAAGAGCATGGGAGATCTTTCCATTTTCTGAGGGCTTCTTTAATTTCTTTCGTTAAAGATTCAAAGTTCTTGTGATACAGTTCTTTCACTTGTTTGGTTAGCGTTACCCCAAGGTATTTTATGTTGTTTGTGGCAATTGTAAAGGTTGATGTTTCTCTGATTTCTTTTTCAGCCCTTTCATCATCTGTATATAGTAGGGCTACTAATTTTCTTCAGTCGATCTTGTAGCCTGCCACTTTGCTGAAGGTGTTAATCGGCTGTAAGAGTTCCCTGGTAGAGTTCTTTGGGCAATGGATGTAAACTCTCATGTCATCTGCAAACAGTGAATATTTGACCTCATCCTTCCCAATATATATCCCCTTGATCCCCCTTTGTTGTCATATGGCAATGGCTAGAACTTCAAGTACCATCTTGAAAAGGTATGGAGAGAGTGGACAGCCTTGTTTTTCCTGATTTTAGACCAATCGCGTTGAGTTTCTGTCCATTTAGTTTGATGGTGGCTGTTGGTTTACTGTATATAGCTTTTATTATGCTTAAATATGTCCCTGTTATCCCAGATCTCTCCAAGACCTTTATCATGAAGCGGTGTTGCATTTTGTCACAGGCTTTTTCAGCATCCAGTGAGATGATCATGTTATTTTTGTTTTTCAGCTTGTTTATATGGTGGATTGCGTTGATGGATTTTCGTATGTTGAACCATCCCTGCATTCCTGGGATGAAACCTACTTGATCATGGTTAATGATTATTTTGATGTGTTCTTAGATCCAATTTGCCAGTATTTTATTGAGTATTTTTGCATCAATGTTCATGAGGGATATTGGTCTGAAGTTCTCTTTCTTAGTTTTATCTTTGTGTGGCTTGGGGATCAAGGTTATTGAAGCTTCATAGAAAGAGTTCGGCAAAGACCCTTCTGCTTCTATTATGTGGAATACTTTGAGAAGAATTGGTATAAGATGTTCTTTGAATTTCTGGTTGAATTCTGCACTGAGGCCATCAGCACCAGGACCCTTTTTTGGTTGGGAGACTTTTGATGACAGCTTCTATTTCCATAGGGCATATAAGTCTATTTAAATTGCTTATCTGTTGTTGATTTAATTTTGAAAAGTGTTAGCTATCCAGGAAGTCATCCATTTCCTTTAAATTTTCGAATTTTGTGGAGTACAGGTTTTCAAACTATGACCCGATGATTCTCCGGATTTCCTGAGAGTCCGTTATTATGTCCCCCTTTTCATTTCTGATTTTGTTAATTTTCATGTTCACTCGCTGCTGTTTGGTAAGTTTGGACAAAGGTTTGTCTATCTGGTTGATTTTCTCAAAGAACCAACTCTTTGTTGCATTGATTCTTTGTGTTGTTTTCCTAGTTTCTACTTTATTGATTTCATCCCTCAATTTGATTATTTCCTGGCATGTACTGGGGGCGTTTGCTTCTTTGTGTTCTAGAGCTTTCAGCTGTGCTGTTAATTCTCTAGTATAACTTTTTTCCATTTTCTTCATGTGGACACTTAGAGCTATGAACTTCCCCGTAGCACTGCTTTCAAAGTGTATCATAGTTTTGGGTATATTGTGTCTTCATTCTCATTAAATTCGAGGAAGTCTTTAATTTTTTTTATTTCTTCTTTGACACAGAAATGATGCAGTTGAGCATTATTCAATTTCCATGAGTTTGTAGATTTTCTGCAATTTGTGTTGTTGTTGAATTTTAATTTTAATGCATGGTGGTCTGATAAGATGCAAGGAGTTATTCCAATTTTTTTTTGTAGCTGCTGAGGTTTGATATGTTGCCAAGTATGTGGTTGATTTTTGAGAAGTTTCCATGTGGTGGTGAGAAAAAGGTATATTATTTTTTTTCTTATCATTTTTTATTTTAATTTTAAATAGCTCATTTTACATGTCAATCCCAGTTCCCTCTCCCTCCCCTCCTCCCACAGTCCACTTCCCCCCACCCTCCCACCCTATTGCCAAATCCTTTCACATAGGGGATTTCTAGAGTCTAGCATTTCACTCTGGGTAGGGTCCAGGCACTCCCCTAAGAGTCCAGGCTGAGAGAGCATCCCTCTTTGTGCTATAGGCACACGATGTCTGTTTGTATTCCAGGGATAGACACTGATCCACAGCTCAGGGCCCCATAGGTTGCCCAGGAATTCTCGCTGACAGTCACATTTGGGAGGGTCCAGATCAGTCCCATGCTGGCCTCCCCGCTGTCGGCCTGGGGTCCAAGAGCTCTCACCTGTTCAGATCAGCTGTCTCTGCTGGTTTTGCCAGCCCATTCTTTGCCAATTTGCTCATCACTCCTCTCTCTCTGTCACTGCATTCCTTGGGTTCAGTTCAGTGATTAATTTTGTGTTTGCCTCTGCTTCCAGCAGTCACAGGATGAAGGCTCCTGGATGGTTATAGACATCAAGTTCATTATCAGGAATGAGCATTCGAGGTGGTCTCTCCACTATTTCTTAGCTTGCCAATTGGTGTTATCCCTTTAGATCACTCGAGGACACTCTGGTGCCTGATCTGTCTTCGATCCTATGATTCCCTCTTCTCCCTATTCTACCCCCACCCACTCAACTTCCTGTTCCCCCATGACCTACTCTCTTCCTCTTCTCCCCCTCTCAGCATCACCCCAGCTCCCACTCCCCCACACCCCTCGCCGTGTTCCCCATCCATTCAGAGGATCTTGTCTCAATCCTCTTCTCTTGGGTACTATGCATATATGCATATCTTTTAGGTTCTTTCCTGTTTCCCAGACTCTCTATCAGTGGAAGTGCAGACTGGCACTATGCTGATCCATGTCTAAAATCCATATATTAGTGAGTACATACCATATTTGTCTTTTTATGACTGGGTTACCTCACTCAGGATGGTTTCTTCCAGCGCTATCCATTCCCTGCAAATTTCAAGATTCCATTGTTTTTTTCTGCTGAGTAATACTGCATTGTGTAAATGTACCACATTTTCTCTATCCACTCTTCAGTTGTGGGGCATCTAGGTTGCTTCCAGTTTCTGGCTATTACAAATAATGCTGCTATGAACATAGTGGAGCAGATGCCCTTGTTGTATGAATTTGCCTCATTTGGATACATGCCTAAGAGTGGGATTGCTGGGTCTAGTGGTAGATTAATTCCCATTTTCCTGAGTAATCTCTATACTGATTTACAAAGAGGCTGTATGAGTTGGCACTCCCACCAGCAGTGGAGGAGTGTTCCCCTCTCTCTTCATCCTCTCCAGCATAAATTGTCTTCCTTATTTTTGATTTTAGCCATTCTGACAGGAGTAAGATGGTATCTCAGAGGTGTTTTGATTCCATCATAATTCTTCAAGGGCCTGGAAAGAATATTAATCAACTTTATATGGAAAAACAAGTGGCCTAAGATAGCCAAAACAACTCTATAAAATAAAGGAACTTCAGGAGGCATCACCATACCTGACTTCAAGCTCTATTATTGAGTTATATTCCTGAGAACAGGTTGACATTGGCACAAAAATAGGTAGGTAGACCAATGGAACTGATTCGAAAGCCCTAATTTTAACCCACACACCTGTGAACACTTGATTTTTGACAAAGAAGCTAAAACTGTACAATGGAAAATAGAAAGCATCTTCAACAAATTGTGCTGGCATAACTGGGTACTGGTATGCAGAAGACTGCAGATAGATCCATGTTTATCGCCATGCACAAAACTTAAGTCCAAATGGATCAAAGATCTCATCATAAATCCAGCCACACTGTAACTTTTAGGAGAGAAAGTGGGAGATACTCTTCAAAGAGTTGGTACAGGAGACCACTTCCTAAACATAACACCAGTGGCACAGGCGCTGAGATCGACAATTAACAAATGGGACCTTCTGAAACTAAAAAGCTTCTGTAAGGCAAAAGACACAGTCAAAAAGACAAAACGGCAGTCCACAGAATGGGAAAAGATATTCACTAACCCTACATCTGACAGAGGGCTAATCTCCAAAATTTACAAAGAACTCAAGAAACAAGTCTCCAAAACACCAAAGGATCCAATTAAAAGGTGGGGTACAGAACTAAATAGAGAATTCTCAATAGAGGAGGCTAAAATGGCCAAGAGACACTTAAGAAAGTGCTCAACATCCTTAGCCATCAGGTATATTATTTTTTATGTGGATGAAATGTTCTATAGACGTCTGTTAATCCCAGTTGGGTCATTACTTCTATTAGACTCTTTGCTACTTTGTTGAGTTTCTGTCAGGAATTCCTGTCTAGTGGTGAGAGTGGTGTGTTGAAATCTCCCACTATAACTGTGTGGGGCTTTTGATGTGATTTATGTTCTAATAATGTTCCTGTTATGAATGTGGATGCCTTTGTATTGATTTTATTTTAAAGTCTAGTTTGTTAGATATTAGGATTGCTACCCCTGCTTGTTTCTTGGGTCCATTTGATTGAAAAAATTTTTCCCAACCTTTAACTCTCAGGTAATGTCTGTCTTTGAGGGTGAGGTGTGTTTCGTGTATGCAGCAGAAGGAAGGGTTCTGTCTTTGAATCCATTCTGCTACCCTGTGTCTGTTTATGGGTGAGTTAAGGCCATTAATGTTGAGGGATAGTAATGACCATTGATTGCTTATCCTTCTTCGATTTGCAATGGTTGTTGGTGGTGGAATTATGTGTGGAATTTCACCCCTTTGTTCTTTTGGCTGTTGGTGTAGAGGGAGTCTCTAATGCCTATGTTTTTCTGGTTGTAGTTTTCTTCCTTGGGTTGGAGTTTACCTTCCAAAATTTTTTGTAGTGCTGAGGAAGTGGATACGTATTGCTTGAATCTAGTTTTGTCATGGAATATCTTGTTTTCTCCATCTATAGTGATTGAGAGCCTTGCTGGCTACAGTAGTCTGGGCTGGTATCCATGGTCTCCATGGAGATGTCAGGAGTAATTCTAATAGGTCTGCCTTTATATGTTACTTGACATTTTTCCTTAGCTGCTCTTAATATTCTTTCTTTATTCTGTATCATTGGGGTCTTGATTATTATATGGCGAGGGCATTTTTTTTGTGGTCCTCTATATTTGGTGTTCTGTAAGCTTCTTGTACCTTCATTGGCATGTCTTTCTTAAGGTTGGGAAAGTTTTCTTCTATGATTTTGTTGAATATGTATTCTGCCCCTTTGAGGTTGTTTTCTTCTCCTTCTTCTATACCTATTATTCTTAGGTTTGTTCTTTTTATGGTGTCCCATATTTCCTGGATGTTTTGTGTTAAGGATTTGTTGGTCAGAAGGTTTTCTTTGGTTGATGAAACCATTTCTCCTAGTGTATCTTCAACAATTGAGCTTCTCTATTCCATCTCTTCTATTCTGTTGGTAATGCTTGTATCGGTAGTACCTGACTGTTTGCCCAGCTTTTCTATTTTCTGCCTTTTTTCAGATTGTGTTTTTTATTGTCTCCATTTCAGTTTTACACCCTTGCAGTGTTTGCATTGCTTCTTGGAATTTTCGGTTTATCTTTGCATCCATTTGTCTCCTTTTATGAAGTTTTTGGTTTGTTCTTTCTTCCATTTCTTGCATTTTTTGGTTCGTTTCTTCTTCCATTTCCTGCCTTTTTTGGTATGTTTCTTCTCCATTTCTTTCATTTTTTGCTTTGTTTTTTCTTCCATTTCTTGCATTTTTTGCTTCGTTTCTTCTTCTATTTCCTCCCTTTTTTTGGTTTGTTTTTTCTTCCAATTCTTGCATATTTTTGGTTTGTTTTTTATTCCATTTCTTTGAGGGATTTTCTTATATCCTCTTTTAAAGCCTCTATTATTTTCATGAAAGTGGTTTTAAGGTCGTTCTCTTCTGCTTTGTTCACATTGGAATGTTGGAGTCTTGCTGGTGTGGAGTCTCTAGAATCTGGTGTTGTCATATTTGCTTTTCTGTTGCTGAGTGTGTTTTTGTATTGTCTCTTTCCCATCTCTTCTTCTAGTTGGTGCAGAAAGAGCCCCTTACTCTTCTGGTGGTTAGGGGACCAGAGTTCCCTTTTGATGGCTGCTAGCAAGTCCAATAATCTGGTGGTTCTTCTATTCCTTGTCTTCGTTTTTGTCCTGTGGGTGGAGAAGAATAACAGGAATCTGGGGTGCTTAGCCTCCCACCTGGTCCACTGGACCCTTTGCTATATCCTGTTTTACCTGGTCCTGTGGTTTAGCAGCTGCTTCCCTGTACTCCCTGGCTTCTCTGGTGTCCTGGTATCGTTGGTGGGAGAGAAGTCCCAGAGTCTGGGGTGCTTGGCTCTCACTGGGATTGGAAGCTCTGTGCAGTTCCCAGGCGATCCCCAGGCACTGGAACACAGGCCCAGAAGCCGGCCTGTTGTACCTGATGAAACCGCCAGGACAGTTGCTTCTCTGGACTCCCTGGCTGTTCTATTGTACAGTTTCTGTTTTTTGTCAAAAATCAGTTCTTCATGGGGGTTTGGGTTAATATCATGGTCTTTGATTCAATTCCCATGGGTCTACCAGTCTGTTTTCATTATTATAGCTCTATAGCAAAGCTTGATTCCTCCTGAAGTTCCTCTATAGTACAGGAATATTACGCTATCCTGTTTATTTTATTTTTCCATATAAAGTTAAGTATTGTTCTTTCCAGGTCTGTGAAGAAGTGTACTGGTATTTTGCTATGAATTGCATTGAATCTGTATATTTCTTTGGGTAAGATCCCCTTTTTAACTATGTTGATCCTACCTATCCAATAGCCTGGGAGATCTTTCCATTTTCTGATATCTTCTTAAATTGCATTCTTTAATGACTTGAAGTTCCTTTCATACAGGTCTTTCACCTGTTTTGTTAGAATTACCCTAAGATATGTAATGATGTTTGTGGCTATTTCAAATGAGAATATTTCTCTGATTTCCTTCTCAGCCCCTTTATTGTACATATATAGAAGGGCTGCTGATTCTTTAAGTTAATCTTGTATCCTGTCACTTTGCTTAAAGTATGTATCAGCTTTAGGATTTCCCTGGTAGAATTCATCAATTCACTTATGTAAACTATCATGTCATGGGCAAATAGTGAAAGTTCGACTTCTTCCTTTCCAATATATACCCCCTTGATCTCCTTTTGTTGTCTTATTGCTCTAGCAGGAACTTCAAGTACAATACTGAAGAGATATGGAGAGAGTGGATACCCTTGTCTTGTTCCTGCTTTTAGAGGAATGACAATGAGTTTCTCTCCAATTACTTTGATGTTGGCTGTGGGTTTGTTTTATATTGTATTATTTATGTTTAAGTATAATCTTGCTATCACTGATCATTCCAAGAATATTTTAATGAAGGACTGTTGAATTTTGTCGAAGGCTTTTTCAGCATCTAGTAACACAAATATGTGTTTTTTCTTTTTCAGATTGTTTACTTGTTGGTATATATTGATACATTTTCATGTGTTGAACCATCCCTGCATCCCTGTCATGATTCCTACTTGATCATGGAGGTTGATATTTCTTTTGTATTCTTGGATTCAGTTTGCCAGTATTCAATTAAGTGTTTTTGCATCAGTGTTCATGAAGTAGACTGGTCTGTAGTTCTCCATCTTAGTTGTGTCTTTGAGTGTTTTGTGTAACAAGGTAATTGCAGCCTTGTAAAAAGATTTTTGTAATGAACCAACTGCATCGATTTTGTGGTACAAGAGGATTGTTGGTATTAGGTCTTCGTTTAACTTCTGGTAGAATTCTGTACTGAAACCAGCTGGGCCTGAGCTTTTTTAGTTGGGAGATTTTGATGGCTGCTTCTAATTTGTTAGGGTTTATAGACCTATTTATCTTGCCTATCTGTTCTTGATTTAGTTTGGTAAATGATATATATCCAGAAAATCACCAATTTCCCTTAAATTTTTTTCATTTTTTTATTTTATTTTCCAGTTTAAATTTAGATAAGAAACAAGGTTGCTTCACAAGTCAGTTCCAGGTCCCTCTCCCATTCCCTCCCTTCCTCCCATGCCCTCCCCCGCCCCCCCCCCCATTATCGCCTCATTTCTCCAGGGAGGGTGAGGCCCTCCATTGGGTGTGCATAGTGTGTCATTTGATATAGGGCAGGGCCTAGACCCTTCCCCAAGAGTTCAGGGTGAGAGTGCACCTCACATTGTTCTATGGGAGTCCAAAGTCCGTGTGTATACTTGGGATGGGTACTGATCTGCTGCCCAAGGCTCAATAGATTCCCTAGACCTCTTCACATACACCCAGATTCAGGGGGGTATTGTTCAGTCCCATGCTGGCTTCCCAGGCTAATGCCTGGGATTCAAGAGTTAACCTTTGTCTGGTCAGCTGTTTCTGGGGGTTAAACCAGCCCAGTCTTAATCCCTTTGATCATCAGTCCTCCCTCTCTGTTACTGGCTTTCTTGAGTTCAGCTCAGTACTTAACCAAGGGAGTCTGCCTCTTCTTCGATCAGCCACTAAATAAAGTTTCTGTTTCCCATACTCTCTGGCCATAGGATTGTAGGCTGGCACTCCCCAGATCTATGTCTAAAATCCATATATGAGAGAGTACATGCCATGTTTCTCTTTTTGTGACTGGGTTACCTCACTCAGGATGGTTTCTTCTAGTGTTATCCATTTGCCTGCGAATCTCATGATTCCATTATTTTTTTCTGCTGAATAGTACTCCATTGTGTAGATGTACCACATTTTCTCTATCCACTCTTCAGGTGAGGGACATCTAGGTTGCTTCCACGTTCTGGCAATTACAAATAAAGCTGCTATGAACATAGTGGAACAGATATCTTTGTTGTATGAATGGGCATCTTTTGGATATATGCCTAAGAGTGGAGTTGCTGGGTCTTGTGGTAGGTTTATTCCCATTTTTCTGAGGAATCTCCACACTGATTTCCAAAGTGGCTGAACCAGTTGGCACTCCCAACAGGAATGGAGGAGTGTCCCCCTTTCACCACATCCTCTCCAGCATAAATTGTCATTGGTGTTTTTGATTTTAGCCATTCTGACAGGGGTGAGATGGTATCTGAGAGTTGTTTTGATTTGCATTTCCCGGATGGCTAAGGATGTTGAGCACTTTCTCAAGTGCCTCTCAGCCATTTTAGACTCCTCTATTGAAAACTCTCTATTTAGTTCTGCAGCCCACTTTTTAATAGGGTCTTTTGGTGTTTTGGAGACTTGCTTCTTGAGTTCTTTGTAAATTTTGGAGATCAACCCTCTGTCAGATGTGGGATTAGTGAATACTTTTTCCCATTCTGTGGCCTGCCTTTTTGTCTTGCTGACTGTTTCCTTTGCGTTACAGAATCTTCTCAGTTTCAGTAGGTCCCATTTATTAATTGTTGATCTTACTGCCTGTGCTACTGGTTTTATGTTCAGGAAGTTGTATTCTGTACCAATTCGTTGAAGGGTACCACCCACTTTCTCTTCTAAGAGGTTCAGTGTGGCTGGATTTATGTTGAGGTCTTTGATCCATTTGGACTTAAGTTTTGTGCATGGCGATAGACATGGATCGATCTGCATTCTTCTACATTCCAGTCTCCAATAATGCCAGCACCATTTGTTGAAGATGCTTTCTTTATTCCATTGTATATTTTTAGCTTCTTTGTCAAAGATCAGATGTTCGTACGTGTGTGGGTTAATACCCGGATTTTCAATTCGATTCCATTGGTCTACCTGTCTATTTTTGTGCCAATACCAAGCTGTTTTCAGGACTATAGCTCTATAATAGAGCTTGAGGTCAGGGATGGTGATGCCTCCGGACGTTGCCTTGTTGAACATGGTTGTTTTTGCTATCCGGGGTCTTTTGTTTTTCCATACAAAATTGATTATTGTTCTTTCAAGGTCTGTGAAGAACTGTGCTGGGATTTTAATGGGGATTGCATTGAATCTGTAGATTGCTTTTGGCAGGATTGCCATTTTTACTACATTGATCCTACCTATCCAAGAGCATGGGAGATCTTTCCATTTTCTGAGGGCTTCTTTAATTTCTTTCTTTAAAGATTCAAAGTTCTTATGATACAGGTCTTTCACTTGTTTGGTTAGCGTTACCCCAAGGTATTTTATGTTGTTTGTGGCAATTGTAAAGGGAGATGTTTCTCTGATTTCTCTTTCAGCCCTTTTATCATCTGTATATAGTAGGGCTACTGATTTTCTTGAGTTGATCTTGTAGCCTGCCACTTTGCTGAAGGTGTTAATCAGCTGTAAGTGTTCCCTGGTAGAGTTCTTTGGGTCATTGATGTAAACTATCATATTGTCTGCAAACAGTGAAAGTTTGCCCTCTTCCTTCCCAATTTGTATCCCCTTGATCCCCCTTTGTTGTCGTATGGCAATAGCTAGAACTTCAAGTACCATGTTGAAAAGGTATGGAGAGAGTGGACAGCCTTGTTTTGTTCCTGATTTTAGAGGAATTGCGTTGAGTTTCTGTCCATTTAGTTTGATGTTGGCTTTTGGTTTACTCTATATAGCTTTTATTATGTTTAAGTATGTCCCTGTTATCCCAGATCTCTCCAAGACCTTTATCATGAAGGGGTTTTGGATTTTGTCAAAGGCTTTTTCAGCATCTAGTGAGATGATCATGTGATTTTTGCTTTTCAGCTTGTTTATATGGTGGATTGCGTTGATGGATTTTCGTATGTTGAACCATCCCTGCATTCCTGGGATGAAACCTACTTGATCGTGGTGAATGATTGTTTTGATGTGTTCTGGGATCCGATTTGCCAGTATTTTATTGAGTATTTTTGCATCAATGTTCATGAGGGATATTGGTCTGAAGTTCTCTTTCTTAGTTGTCTCTTTGTGTGGCTTGGGGATCAAGGTTATTGAAGCCTCATAGAAAGAGTTTGGCAAAGACCCTTCTGCTTCTATTGTGTGGAACACTTTGAGAAGAATTGGTATAAGCTGTTCTTTGAATTTCTGGTAGAATTCTGCACTGAGGCCATCTGGACCTGAGCTTTTTTTGGTTGGGAGACTTTTGATGACAGCTTCTATTTCCATAGGGGTTATAGGGCTATTTAAATTGTTTATCTGTTCTTGATTTAGTTTTGGCAATTGATAGCTGTCCAGGAAGTCATCCATTTCCTTTAAATTTTGAATTTTGTGGAGTACAGGTTTTCAATGTATGACCTAATTATTCTCTGGATTTCCTCAGAGTCTGTTGTTATGTCCCCCTTTTCATTTCTAATTTTGTTAATTTGCATGTTCACTCTCTGCTGTTTGGTAAGTTTGGACAAAGATTTGTCTATCTTGTTGATTTTCTCAAAGAACCAACTCTTCGTTGCATTGATTCTTTGTATTGTTTTCCTGGTTTCTACTTTATTGATTTCAGCCCTCAATTTGATTATTTCCTGGCGTCTACTCCTCCTGGGGGAGTGTGCTTCTTTGTGTTCAAGAGCTTTCAGCTGTGATGTTAATTCTCTGGTATAACTCTTCTCCTGTTTCTTCATGTGAGCATTTAGCGCTATGAACTTCCCCCGTAGCACTGCTTTCAAAGTGTCCCATAGGTTTGGGTATGTTGTGTCTTCATTCTCATTGAATTCGAGGAAGTCTTTAATTTCTTTTTTTTATTTCCTCTTTGACCCAGGGATGGTTCAGTTGAGCATTATTCAATTTCCATGAGTTTGTAGGTTTTCTGCAATTTGTGTTGTTGTTGAATTCTAATTTTAAAGCATGGTGGTCTGATAAGATGCATGGAGTTATTCCAATTTTTTGTAGCTGCTGAGGTTTGATATGTTGCCAAGTATGTGGTCGATTTTTGAGAAGGTTCCAAGTGGTGGTGAGAAGAAGGTATATTCTTTTTTATGTGGATGAAATGTTCTATAGATATCTGTTAATCCCAGTTGGTTCATTACTTCTATTAGCCCTTTGGCTTGTTTGTTGAGTTTCTGTTTGGTATTCCTGTCTAGTGGTGACAGCGGTGTGATGAAATCTCCCACTATAACTGTGTGGGGCTTTAGATGAGATTTAAGTTCTAATAATGTTTCTTTAACGAATGTGGATGACTTTGTATTTGGAGCATAGATGTTCAGGATAGACACTTCATCTTGGTGGGTTTCACCTGTGATGAGTATGTAATGACCTCCTTCATCTCTTTGGATTGATTTTATTTTAAAGTCTAGTTTGTTAGATATTAGGATTGCTACCCCGGCATGTTTCTTGGGTCCATTCGATTGAAAATTTTTTCCCAACCTTTAATTCTCAGGTAATGACTGTATTTAAGGGTGAGGTGTGTTTCCTGTATGCAGCAGAAGGAAGGATTCTGTCTTCGAATCCAATCTGCTAGTCTGTGTCTTTTTATGGGTGAGTTAAGGCCATTAATATTGAGGGATATTAATGACCAATGATTGCTCATCCTTCTTCGATTTGCGATGGTTGTTGTTGGTGGAATTATGTGTGGAATTTCACCCCTTTGTTCTTTTGGCTGTTGGTAGAGAGAGATTCTCTAATGCTTATGTTTTTCTGCTTGTAGTTAGCTTACTTGGGTTGGAGTTTTCCTTCCAAAATTTTCTGTAGGTCTGGGTTAGTGGACACATATTGCTTGAATCTAGTTTTGTCATGGAATATCTTGTTTTCTCCGTCTATAGTGATTGAGAGCTTTGCCGGGTATAGTAGTGTGGGCTGGCATCCGTGGTCTCTTATTGTAGGTAGAATATCTATCCAGGACCTTCTGGCTTTCAGCGTTTCCATGGAGAAATCAGGTGTAATTCTGATAGGTCTGCCTTTATATGTTACTTGACCTTTTTCCTTAGCTGCTCTTAATATTCTTTCTTTATTCTGTATGTTTGGGGTCTTGATTATTATGTGTCGAGGGGATTTTTTTGTGGTCCACTCTATTTGGTGTTCTGTAGGCTTCTTGTACCTTCATTGGCATGTCTTCCTTAAGGTTGGGAAAGTTTTCTTCTATGATTTTGTTGAATATGCCTTCTGCCCCTTTGAGATGGATTTCTTTTCCTTCTTCTATACCTATTATTCTTAGGTTTGGTCTTTTCATGGTGTCCCATATTTCCTGGATGTTTTGTGTTAAGGATTTGTTGGATTTAAGGTTTTCTTTGGTTGATAAATCCATTTCTCCTAGCGTATCTTCAACACTTGAGATTCTCTCTTCCATCTCTTCTATTCTGTTGGTAATGCTTGTATTGGTAGTGCCTGTCTGTTTGTCCAGCTTTTCTATTTTCTGCCTTTCTTCAGATTGTGTTTTTTTCAATGACTCTATTTCAGTTTTCAACCCTTGCAGTGTTTGCATTGCTTCTTGCAATTTTCTGTTTATCTGTTTGTCCGTTTGTTGCCTTTTATGAATTTTTTGGTTTGTTCTTTCATCCATTTCTTGCATTTTTTGGTTTACTTTTTGTTCCATTTCTCGCATTTTGTGCTTTGTTTCTTCTTCAATTCCTGCCTTTTTTGGTTTGTTTCTTCTTCCATTTTTTTCATTTTTTGCTTTGTTTTTTCTACCATTTCTTGCATTTTTTGCTTTGTTTCTTCTTCCATTTCCTGCCTTTTTTGGTATGATTCTTCTTCCAATTCTTGCATTTTTTGCTTTGTTTTTTCTTCCATTTCTTGCATTTTTTGCTTCATCTCTTCTTCCATTTCCTGCCTTTTTTGGTTTGTTTTTTCTTCCAATTCTTGCATTTTTTGGTTTGTTTTTTATTCCATTTCTTTGAGGGATTTTCCAATATCCTCTTTTAGGGCCTCTATCATTTTCATGAAAGTGCTTTTAAGGTCGTTCTCTTCTGCTTCGTCCGCATTGGAATGTTGGGGTCTTGCTGGTGTGGAGTCTCTAGAATCTGGCGGTGTCATATTTGTTTTTCTGTTGCTGACTCTGTTTTTTTATTGTCTCTTTCCCATCTCTTCTTCTAGTGGGTGCAGAAAGAGCCCCTTACTGGTCTGGGGACCAGAGTTCCCTTTTGGTGGGTGCTAGCAGGTCCAATAATCTGGTGGTTCTTCTATTACTTGTCAGAATGCTGGTCCCGTGGGTGGAGAAGAAGAACAGGAATCTGGGGCGCTTATCCTCTTACCTGGTCCCCTGGACCCTATACTGGGTCCTGTTGTACTTGATCCAGAACAGCTGATCCCCTGGTCTCCCTGGGTCCTCTGGTTTCCTGGTCTCGTTGGTGGGAGAGAAGACCTGGGGTCTGGGTGCTTGGCTCCCGCCGGGATTGGGAGCTCTGTGCAGGTCCCAGGCGATCTGCAGTCACTGGAGCACAGGCCGGGAAGCCGGCCTGTTTACCTGATGCTGTCCGAGGAACAGCTGCTTCCTTGGACTTCCAGCCTCCTCCCCTTTCCTGGTCTCGTTGGTGGGAGCGAAGATCTGGGGTCTGGGGTGCTTGGCTCCCGCCGGGATTGGGAGCTCTGTGCAGGTCCCAGGAGATCTGCAGGCACTGGAGCACAGGCCGGGAAGCCTGCCTGTTTACCTGATGCTGCTGGAAGAACCGCTGCTTCCCTGGGCTCCCAGCCTCCTCTCCTTTCCTGGTCTCGTTGGTGTGAGCAAAGATCCGGAGTCTGGTGTGCTTGGCTCCCGCCGGGATTGGGAGCTCTGTGCAGGTCCCAGGCGATCTGCAGGCACTGGAGCACAGGCCGGGAAGCCGGCCTGTTTACATGATGCTGCTGGAAGAACCTTCCCTTAAATTTTTGATTGTTGTGGAAAACAAGTTTTCTAAGTATGACATGATATTTCTCTGAACTTCCCCATTGTCTGTTGTTATTCCTCCTTTTCATTTGTGATTTTGTTAATTTGTGTGTTCTCTCTCTGTCTTTTGATTACATTAGAGAAAAGGTTTTCTATCTTGTTTATTTTTTCAAAGAACCAACTCATTATTTCATTGATTCTCTGTATTGTTTTCTTTGTTTCCACTTTTTTGTTTTTAATCATAAATTTGATTATTTTCTGGCATCTACTTCTCCTGGGTGAGTTTGCTCCTTTTTCTTCTAGATCATTCAGGTGTTCTGTTAATTCTTTTGTGTGCATATTCTCCAGTTTCTTCATGTGGGCATTTAGTGCTATGAAATTTCCTTTTAGCACTGCTTTCAGTGTGTCCTATAGGTTTTCATATGCTGTGAATTTCTTTTCATGGTCTATGAAATCTTTGATTGCTTTCCTTATTTCTTTCTTTACCCAGGATTAATGCAGTTGAGCATTGTTTAATTCCCATTATTTTGTAGGGTTGCTGCAATTTTTGTTGCTGCTGAAATCTAATTTAAAGCTGTGGTGGTTCGATAAGCTACAGGGGTTTATTCCATATTTTTGTTTTGTTGAGGTTTGCTTTATTGCTGAATATGTGGTCAACTTTAGAGAAGGTTCCATGTGGCACTGAGAAGAACGTATACTCTTTTGTGTTTGGATGGAATGTTATATACATGTCTGTTAAACCTCGTTGGGTTGTAACTTCTGTTATTTCCTTTTTCTTTGTTAAGTGTCTGTATGGTAGTATTGTCCGTTGGTGAGAGTAGGGTGTTGAAGACTCCCAGTAAAAGTGTGTGGAGTTATACATGTGATTTGAGTTTTAGTAATGTTACTATTACTAATTTGGGTGCCTTTGTATTTCGTGCATTGATGTTGAGACATGAAACTTCATCTTGATGGATTTTTGCTGTCATGAATATGAAATGACCTTCTTCATCTCTTTTGATTACTTTATTTTTGAAGTCTAATTTGTTAGATATTATGAAAGATATACCAGCTTACTTCTTAGGGACATTTGCTTAGAAAAGCATTTCCCAACCCATCACTCTGAGGTAACATGTGTCTTTGAAGGTGAGGTGTGTTTCTTGTATGCAGTAGAAATATGGATTCTGTCTTTGTATCCATTCTGTTACCCAGTGTCTCTTCATATGTGAGTTAAAACCATTCATGTTGAGGGATATTAATGACCACTGATTGTTGATTCTTTATTGTTTTGGATATCTTTTTATTGGTGTTATAGTTTGTGAGTTTTTCCCCCTTTTCTGACTTTTGTTATAGAGTCATTACCTATTATCTATGTTCTTGTGAGTGTCGCTAAATTTAATGGCCTGGAGTTTTCTTTGCAGAACGTTCTGTAGGGCTGGATTTGTGGATATATTTTGTGTAACGGTGGTTTTATCATGGAATATCTTGTTTTCTCCATCTATAGTGACTGAGAATTTTGCTAGGTATAGTAATCTGGGCTGGCATGTGTGGTCTCTTTGTGGTAGTAGAATATCTATCCAGGACCTTCTTGCTTTCAGAGTTTCCATGGAGAATTCACTTGTAATTCTGATAGGACTGCCTTTATGTGTTACTTGGCATTTTTCCTTCACTGCTCTTAAAATTCTTTTTTATTCTCTATTTTTGGGGATTTGATTATTATGTGGTGAGGGTACTCTTTTGAGGTCCACTATATTTTTGTGTTCGTAAGCTTCTTGAACATTCATAGGCATGTCCTTCTTCAGGTTGGGGAAATTTTCTTCTATGATTTTGTTGAATAAATTTTCTTCACCTTTGAGCTGGGATTCTTCATTTTCTTCTATACCTATTATTCATAGGTTTGGTCTTTTCACAGTGTTCCATATTTCCTAGAGATTTTGTGTCAGGGATTTGTTGAATTTAATATTTTCTTTGGTTGATGAAACTACTTACTCTTGTTTAATTTCAGTGTCTGAGCTTCTGTCTTCCATCTCTTGTATTCTGTTTGTTATGCTTGCCTCTGTAATACCTGATCATTTTTCCAGATTTTCTGTTTCCAACAATCCCTCAACTTGTGCCGTCTTTGTGTCTCTATTTCAGTTTTTAGGCCTTGAACTGTTTAAATTGTTTCCTTCATCTGATTTTTTTCTTTGCCTTCGTTGCATTTTTAAGAGATTTGTTGATTTATTGAATTATTTGGATTGTTATTTCATCTATTTCTTTAAGAGTTATT
>NW_024435289.1:0-1602 GCF_017639785.1 Mesocricetus auratus | reverse complement strand
TTCTTGCATTGATTCTTCACAATGTTTTCCTGGTTTCTACTTGATTAATTTAAGCCCTCAATTTGATTATTTCCTGCTCCTCCTAGGTGAATTTGTTTCTATTTGTTCTAGGGCATTCAGCTGTGCTATTAATTCTCCATTGTGACTGTTCTCCAGTTTCTTCATGTGGGCACTTAGTGCTATGAACTTTCCTCAGAGCACTGCTTTCAGAGTGTCCCATAAGTTTGGATATGTTGTGTTTCTTCATTCTCAGTGAATTCCAGGAAGTCTTTAATTTCTGTTTTCATTACTTCCTTTATCCAGGGATGATGCAATTGTGCATGATTCAATTTCCATGAGTGTGTAGGGTTTCTGTGATTTGTGTTATTGTTGAATTCTAATTTCAATGCATGGTTGTCTGATAAGATACAGGGGGTTATTCCAATTTTGTTGTGTCTGTGTATGTTTGCTGTTTCCTATTATGTGTTCAATTTTAGCGAAGTTTCCATGTGGCACCGAGAAAAAGGTATATCCCTTTGGGTTTGGGTGGAATGTTCTATAGATGTCTGTTAAAACCAGTTGGGTCATAACTTCTATTAGTGCTTTTGTTTCTTTGTTAATTTTCTGTCAGGAGGTCCTGTCTAGCGGTGAGAGCAGAGTGTTGAAGTCTCCTACTACTAGGGTGTGAGATTTTATGTACGATTTGAGCTTTAGTAATGTTTCTTTCACGAATGTGGTGGCCTTTGTATTTGGGGCATAGATGTTCAAAATTGAGACTTCATCTTAATGGACTTTTCCTTTGATGAATATGAAATGTCCTTCTTCATCTATTTTAGTTGATTTTAATTTGAAATCTAGTTTGTTAGATATTAAGATTGCTACACCCGCTTGTTTCATGGGTCCGTTTGATTGGAAAATCTTTTCCCAAACATTTACACTGAGCTAACGTCTGTCTTTGATGTTGAGATGTGTTTCTATTATGCAGAAGAAGGATGGGTTCTGTCTTCATATCCATTCTTCTAGTCTGTGTCTTTTTATAGGCAAGTTGAGACCGTTGACATTGACGGATATTAATGACCATTGATTGATAATTCTTGTTTGTACTTAATTTATTCTTAGTGGTGTTATTGTGTGTAGGCTGTCCTCCCTTTTTCTTTTGGTGTTTGGTAAGGTGGGATTATCTATTGTCTATGTCTTTGTGAGTGTAGTTATCTTCATTTGGTCTAGGTTTTCCTTCTAGCACCTTCTGTAGAGCTGGATTCATGGATACGTATTGTTTAAATCTGCCTTTGTCATGGAATATTTTGCTTTCTCCATCTGTGGTAATTGAAAGCTATGCTGGATATAGTAATCTGGGCTGGCATCATTGTTCCCTTAGCGTTTGTAGAACATCTGTCCAGGATCTTCTGGCTTTCATTGTTTCCATTGAGAACTCAGGTGTAATTCGGATAGGTCTGCCTTTATATGTTACTTGGCCTTTTTCTTTAGCTGCTCTTAATATTTTCTCTTTATTCTGTATGCTTGATGTTTTGATTATTATGTGGTGAGGTGACTTCTTTTTCTGGTCCAGCCTATTTGTTGTTCTGTAAGATTCTTGTATTTTTATAGGCATATCTTTCTTTA
>NW_024435288.1:0-27237 GCF_017639785.1 Mesocricetus auratus | reverse complement strand
TTGCTTATGTCATCAATGCAATTGGTGATGGTAGAGTGGGTTTGGGGATAATCCTACTATCTGTCCACTTTGACTGTGAACCTCTGTGGAGAAAAGAGCAACTTCATGTTGTTGCACTGATGACAAAGGGAGTCACACATCATATGTATACCTGTAAGAAGAGTCAGTGACCAGGAAGCAGTATTCTCTTCTGTCTTGGATCTGTAACCAAGGAAGTTATGCATTCCACCTGCAACTGTAGGAAGTACAACCACAAGAGCCACAGACCAAAAGTGCACAAATTGGAGGAAGACAGACCTGAGGAGGTGCAGGCTCCAACTTCATCAATTGGAGGAAGAGATGGATAGATGGCATTGTAAGAATACATTCAACAGCATTGAGAGCAATATGCCAGCATGAAAACTACACTTTCTACAACAAAAAACCCTGAAAAACTCAATGTAACTGAAAAACATTGAAATAAACTTAAAAGTCAATTTATGAAAACTTTAGAGGAACTTAAAAAGGATGCAAAATGCCCTTCAAAAATTGGGGGAAAAGACAAACAAACATTGCAAGAAATCAATGAAACCCTAAAAGAAGAAAAAATAAGCAAACAAGTGAAGGGAATATTGTAAGACTTGAAAATTCAAATGAAGGCAATAAAGAAAACACAAACCAAGGGAATTATGCAAGTGGACAATATGCATAAACAAATAGCAACTAAAGATGCAAGAATAGTCAACAGAATGCAAGTGATTAAGGAGAGAATCTCCAGCATTGAAGATACAATAGAGGAAATGAATTCATTGGTCAAAGTAAATGTTACAGCCAGCAAACTCATAACAAATGAACCAGGAAATGTGATATACCTCCAATCTACCAAACCTAAGAACACTAGTAGTAGAAAAAGGAGACGAATACCAGCTCAAAGGCACAAAAAATACATTCAACAAAATCTTAGAAGGAAAAAATTTCCCAACTTAAAGAAGGATATTAATATAATGGTACAAGAAGCTTAGAGAACACCAAGTGGACTGGACCAAAAACAAGTACCCTCTCCATATAATAATCAAAACTCTAAACATAGAGAACACTGAAAGAACACTAACAAATGCAAAGGAAAATTTTCAAGTAACATATAAATACAGGACTATCAGAATTACACATAACTACTTAAAGGAAACTGAAAGTCAGAAGATCATGAACCGACATTCTGAAGACACAAAGATACCACAGATGCCAGCTGAGACTACTAAACCCAGAAAAACTTTAATCAGAACAGACAGCAAAAACATTATATTCCATAAGAAAACCAGATTTAAACTAATTCAGCCATAAATATACCTCTAGAACACAAACTACAACCCAAGGAAATTAGCTACACCCATGAAAACACAGGAATCTCACACCCACACCAGCGAACCCCACAGAAGGGAAACACAGGAACACTACCACCAACAACCAAAAATACATATAACAGGAAGTAATAATCACTTAACTTTAATATCTCTTAATATCAATTGACTCAATTCACCCCAAAAGATGCAGGCTATCAGAATGAATACAAAGAGGACCCATCCTTCTGATGTATAAATGAAATACAGGTCAGTTTCAGAGACACCCATTGCATCAGAGTAAAGCGATGGAAAAATATTTTTCAATCAAATGGATCTAAGAAGGAAGTGGTGTAGCTATGCTAATATCTAACACAATAGAAACCAAAACAAAACAAATCAAGGAGATTTACAAGGATATTTTATATTCATCACAGGAAAAATACACAAAGGTGATATCTCAGTTCTGTACATCTTTGAACCAAACACAATCACACCACATTAGTGAAAGAAACATTACTATAGCTTAAATCACACATCAAAATCCAGACACTAATAATGGGAAACTTCAATACCCTTCTATCAATAAAGGACAGGTTCACCAGACAGACACTTAACATAAAAATAAGGGTGATAACATATGTTATGACTCAAATAAACTTAACAGATAAACATAGAACATTCCTCCAAAATACAAAGGAATATAACTTCTTCACAACACCGCATGGAACCTTCTCTAAAAATGAGGCCATATTCAGTAACAAAGCAAGCCTCAAGAGGTAGAAAAAAATGGAATAACTCCTGAGTCTTATTGGATGACTATGGCTGAAATTTAGAATTTACCAATAACACTAATTGCAGAAACTCTACAAACTCATGAAATTGTACAATGCTCAACTGAATAATCACTGGATCAAGGAAGATATAAAAAATGATTAGAAACTTTCTAGTATTAAATGAAAATGAAAGCACCACAGAACCAAATTGATAGCAAATTTTGAGAGCAGTACTAAGAGAAAATTTTACAGCACCAAATACCTACATAAAGGGACTGAAGAATTTCCACACTAGTGACTTAACAGGACACTGAAAGCTCTAGAAGAAAAATAAGCAAATTCGCCAAGAAGGAGCTGATGACAAAAAATAACACAATTATGGGATGAAATAAATTATATAGTAGCAAAGAGAGAAACACACAGAATTAATGAAACAAAAAGATGATTCTTCAAGATAATCAACAAGATAGACAAACATTTATCCAAACTAACCAAAAGGCAGAGAAAGAATATCCAAATTAACAAAATCAAAAAGGAAAAGTTGGACGTAACGAAAGACACTAAGGAGATTCATGGAAATTTTATGTCATGATTTTAAAACCTGCAATCCTCAAAAGTGGAAAATATAACAGAATCAACAGTTATCTGGATAGTTGTTACATGCTTAAATTGAATCAAGATCAGACAAATAATTTAAATAGACCCATAGCCCTGGAGGAAATAGGAGCAAAAAAGCCCTGGGTCATATAGATTCAGTGCAGGATTTTGCCAGAGTTTTAAAGAAGAGCTCATGCCAATACTTTTCAAATTGTTCTACACATTGGAAATGTAAGAAAACAGTTTGAACCGTTTTAATAAGGCTACAGTTACCTTGATATATAAAACACAAGTCATGCTAAAAAAGAGAATTACTGCTGTGTCCATAGCTTCAGGTGAGATTGGGAATCCCTGAGGCCACTCCCTATCCCCCACCTATCACTCATCCCCTCAATTTTCTGGGAGCAGAATCCTGGCATCAAGAAGACCCACCAACACAGGAGAGGCATTATTCCTTCCAGACCCCAACCTCAGGAGACCCCAGTTTCAGGTGAGATTTGGTATCCCTGGGACCACTTCCCATTCCCCACCCATCACCCATCCCTTCAATCTTCTGTGGGTTCCACTCCTGGCATGCAGAGGTCCCCCACACAGGAAAGGCATCAGTCCTTCCAGACCCCAACCTCCAACATCCCCAGCTTCAAGTGAGCTTTAGACACCGTGGGTACATGCCGTATCCCCCACCCATCACCCACCACTTCAAATAGGCTGGACCAGAAAAAGAAGTCACCTCTCCATATAATAATCAAAACCTCAAATATACGGAATAATGAGAAAACATTAAGAGCAGGTAAAAGAAGAAAGCCAAGTAACATATGAAGGCAGACCTATCTGAATTAAACCAGACTTCTCAATGGAAATTATGAAAGCCAGAAGATCCTAGACAAATATCCTACAAATGCTAAGGGGACAAGTATGCCAGCCCAGACTACTATATCCAGCAAAACTTTCAATTAGCATATATGGAGAAAACAAAATATTTCATGACAAAGCAAGATTTAAACAACACATAGCCATGAATTCAGCTCTACAGAAAGTGCTGGAAGGGAAACCTAGAATAAATGAAGATAAATACACTCACAAAAACATAGGCAATAGATAATCCCACTTTCCCAAACACCAAAAGAAAAATGGAGGAGAACCTACACACAATAACTCCACTACAAATAAATAAAGCACAAACAAAAATCATCATTCAATGGTGATTAATATCCCTCAACATCAGTGGTCTCAACTTGCCTATAAAAACACACAGACTAGAAGAATAGATACAAAGATAGAAACCCCCTTCTGCTGCATACAAGAAACACATCTCAATGTCAAATTCAGATGTTACTTCAGAGTAAAGTGTTGGGAAAAGATTTTCCAAGCAAATGGACCCAAGCAACAAGCGGTTGTAGCAATACTAATATCTTACAAACTAGACTTCAAACTAAAATCAATTAAAAGAAATGAAGAAGGATATTTCATATTCATCAAAGGAAAAATCAATCAAGATGAAGTCTCAATTTTGAACATCTATACCCAAAATACAAGGGCAACTGCTTTCATGAAAGAAACATTGTTAATGCTCAAATCACATATAAATTTTCACACACTAGTAGTAGAAGACTTCAGCACTCCACTCTCACCACTAGAAAGGACCTCCCGATAGAAACTTAAAAAAAAACATGAGTTATGATCTAACTGGATTTAACAGACATCTATAGAACATTCTACCCAAACATAAAGGAATATAAGTTGTTCTCGCCACCACATGGAACCTTCTCTAAAATTGACCACATAATAGGAAACATAGCAAACCTGCACAAATACAAAAAACTGGAATAACCTGCTGTATCTTATCAGTCCACCACGTATTCAAATTAGAATTCAACAAAAATACAAATCGCAGAAACCCTAAAAACTCATGGAAATTAAAAATGCACAATTGCACCATCCATGGGAAAAAGGAAGAAATTTAAGACTTCCTGGAATTCAATAAGAATGAAGACACAACTTACTCAAACTTATGGGATACTCTGAACGCAATGCTGAGAGGAATGCTCGTAGAACTAAGTGCCCACATAAAGAAACTTGAGAACAGTCACAATAGAGAATTAAAAGCACAGCTGAATGCTCTAGGACAAAAAAGAATCAAAGTCACCCAGGAAGAGAAGATGACAGGAAATAATCAAATTGAGGGAGAAAGCAAACAAGTAGAAACAAGGAAGAATCAATGAAACAAAAAGTAGGTTCTTTGAGAAAAATCAACAAAATAGACAAACCTCTGTCCAAACTAACCAAAGCAAAGAGAGAGCATGCAAATTAACAAAATCAGAAATGAAAAGGGGGACATAATAATGGACACTGAAGAAATCCAGAGAATCATCAGGGCATACTTTGAAAATCTATACTCCACAAAATTTGAAAATGTAAAGGAAATGGACAATTTCCTAGATAGATATAGCTTGCCAAAACTAAATCAAGAAGAGATAAACAATCTAAATAGACCTATAACCCTTAATGAAATAGAAGCAGTCATCAAAAGTCTCCCGACCAAAAAAAGCCCAGGCCCAGATGGCTTCAGTGTAGAATTCTACCAGAAATTCAAAGAACAGCTAATTCTTATACTCCTCAAAGTATTCCACACAATATAAGCTGGAGATTCACTGCCAAACTCTTTTTACGAGGTTAAAATTACCTTAGTACCTAAGCCACACAAAGACACAACTAAGAAAGAGAACTATAGTCCACTTTCACTCACGAACATTGATACAAAATACTCAATAAAATACTAGCAAATCGGAATCAAGAACACATAAAAAAAATCATCCAACATGATCCAATAGGCTTCATCCCAGGAATACAGCGATGGTTCAACATTAGAAAATAAATCAATGTAATCCATCATTTAAAAAAACTGCGAAAGAAAAAATACATGATCATCTAACTAGATGCTGAAAAAGCCTTTGACAACATCCAGCACTCCTTCATGATAAAGGTCCTAGAAATCAGGGATAACAGGAAAATACCTGAACATAATAAACTGAAAATAATAAAATCAAAATACACTAAAACAACAGCTAACATCAAACTAAATGGAGAGCAATTCAACACAATTCCTCTATAATCAGGAACGAGACAAGGCTGTCCACTCTCTCCATATCTCCTAAATATTGTACTTGAACTTATAGCTAGAGCAATAAGACAACAAAGGAAATCAAGCAGATACAAATAAGAAAAGAAGAAGTCAAGCTTTCGCTATTTGCAGATCATATGACAGTTTACATAAGTGACCCAAAAATTCCTCAAGGGAACTTCTAGAACTGATAAATACCTTCAAAAAAGTGGCAGGATACAAGGTTAACTAAAAAAATCAATGGCCCGATTATAAACAGAAAATAAAGTGGCTGAGAAAGAAATCTCAGGAACATCACCCTTTACAAAAGCCATAAACAGTATAAAAATCTGGGGATAATGTTAACCAAAGAAATGAAAGATCTGTATATCAAGAACTTTGAGTCTCTAAAGAAAGAAATCAAAGAAGATACCAGAAAATGTAAAGATCTCTCATGCTCTTGGATTGGTAGGATCAAGGTAATAATAATGGCAATCTTGAAAAAAGCATTTTACATATTCAATACAATCCCTATCAAATTTCCGGCACAATTCTTCACAGATCTTGAAACAATAGTCAATTTTATATGGAAAAACAAAAGGTCCAGGATAGCCAAAACAACACTATACAATAAAGGAACTTCAAGAGGCATCACCATACTTGACTTCAAGCTCTATTATAGAGCTATAGTCCTGAAAACAGCTTGGTATTGGCACAAAAATAGGCAGGTAGATCAATGGAACCGAAATAAAAACCCAGATTTTAACCCACACACCTATGAACACTTGATTTTTGACAAAGAAGCTAAAATTATACAATGGAAAGAAGAAAGCATCTTCAACAAATGGGGCTGGAATAACTGGGTATTGGCATGCAGAAGACTGTAGATAGATCCATGTCTATCACCATGCACAAAATTTAAGTCCAAATGGATCAAAAACCTCAACATAAATCCAACCACACTGAAACTCTTAGAAGACAAAGCGGGAGATACTCTTCAATGAATTGGTATAGGAGACCACTTTCTGAACTTAACACAATAGCACAGACACAGAAATCGACAATTAACAAATGGGACCTCCTGAAGCTAAGCAGCTTCTGGAAAGCAAAGGACACAGTCAACAAGACAAAAAGGAAGCCCACAGACAGGGAAAAGATATTTCCTTATCTCACATATGACAGAGGAGTGATCTCTAAAATTTACAAAGATCTCAAGAAGCAAGTCTCCAAAACACCAAAGGATCCAATTAAAACGTGGGGTACAGAAGTAAATACAGAAGTCTCTATAGGAGAGTCTATAATGGCTGAGAGACACTTGAGAAAGTGTTCAACCTCCTTAGCCATCAGGGAAATGCAAATCAGAATGGCTAAAATGAAAATTGCCCATGTAAATTTATGCTGGGGAGGATATGGAGAGAGGAGAATACTCCTCCATTGCTGGTGGTAGTGCCAATTCATACACCCACTTTGGAAATCAGTATGGAGATTCCTCCAGAAAATTGGAATCAATCTACCACAAGGCCCAACAATTCCACTCTTAGGCATATGTCCAAAAGATGCAAATATATACAAGAACATCTGCTCCACTATGTTCATAGCAGCATTATTTGTAATAGCCAGAGCCTGGAAGCAACCTAGATGCCCCTCAACTGAAGAATGGATAGAGAAATTATGGTACATTTACACAATGGAGTACTACTCAGCAGAAAAAAACAGTGGAATATTGAAATTCACAGGTAAATGGATGGGACTCGAAGAAACCATCCTAATTGAGGTAACCAAGTCAAATAAAAGACAAACCTGGTATGTACTCACTCATATATGGATTTTAGACATGGATCAGGATATTGCCAGTCTGCACTTCCACTGACAGAGAGTCTGGGACACAGGAAAGAACTTAAGAGAGATATGCATGGTACCCCATAGAACAGGAATGATACAAGATCTTCTGAACAGATTGGGAACACGGCGAGGGGTGTGGGGTAAGTAGGAGTTGGGAAGAAGTGAGGGGGAGAAAAGCAAGAGAGAGTAGGTCATGGGGGACCCGGAAAGTTGAGTGGGGGCTAGAATGGGAGAGAACAGGATGAGAACAGGATGAGAAATCCATAAAAGAGGGAGTCATAGGTTATAAGACAGATCTGGCACCAGTGAGACCTCTAGTGATCTAAAGGGATGACACCAACTGGCAAGCTAAGCAATAGTGGAGAGACCACCTTAAATGCCCATTCCTGATAATAAACTTTATGTCTACATGATATGCCATCCTAGACCAGTGACTGATGGAAGCAGAGGCCAACACCCACAGATAAATATTCAACTGAAACCATGGAACCCACTGACAGAGAGAGAGGATCGATGAGAAAGTTGGCAAAAATTGGCTGGCAAAACCAACAAAGACAGCTGATCTGAGCAATGGGGAGCTCTTGTTCCCCAGACCAACAGACCAACATGGGACTGATCCAGACCCTCTGAGTGTAAGAGTCATTGAGGAGACCTAGGCAACCTATGGGGCCCTGGACTGTAGATCAGTGTTTATCCCTGACATAGAAAAGTACTTCATGTGTCCAAAACACAAAGAGGCATGCTCTCGGCCTGGAGTCTTCGGGGAGTGCCTAGACCCTTCCCTGAGTGAAATGGTAGATTCTGGATATGCCCTATGTGGAAGGAAGTGGGGATAGGGTGGAAGGCTGAGGGGGATTTTGTCGCTGTGCAGGAGTAGGCGAGGGACAGAGAATTGGCATTGATATGTGAAGCAAACTATTTAAAATTAAAGTAATAAAAAGATTACAAAAGAAAATTACTGAACAATTTCCATCATGCAGCCTCCAAGAACACACCAAAAATTTAATAGTGGTGATCAAATATTCTTCATCCCAGAGATAAAGGGATGTTTCCACATATGATAATCTGACAACATAATCCATCATATAAACATACTGATAGAAAAAATGGCCATCTCATTAGTTGCTGAAAAATCCTCCAACTGAATCAAGCATCCCTTTATGATGGAGGTCTAGGAGTGATCAGGAATACCAGGATTATACCTAAATATAATTGAAGCATTATAAAACAAGGCAATATCAAACTAAATGAAGATAAAGTCAAAGCAATTCCACTAAAACAGGAACAAGACTGAGTGTTATATCTATACAATATCTTGCTGAATATATTTATCATCTGTAGGAAATCCTCGGTAGAATGTTTTGGGTCACTTATGTAAACCATCATATCATCTGCAAATAGTGATAGTATGACTACTTTCCTTCCAAATCAACTTCATTTACTTTTTTTGTCTTATTACTCTATCTAGAACACTGAGTGCTATATTGTATAGATAGATAGATTGTATTGTTCTTGTATAGGTAGGTACAATGTGGAAAATGCCAAACTTACAAAAAGCCATCTACAGATTTACGGTAATACCCACTAAAATCACAACACAATTCTCACAGATATCAAAAGAACAAAACTCATTCCTGTATAATAAAGGAAGATCTAGAGGCATTCACATCCTTGACTTCATGCTCTACTACAAAGCTCCACTAATAAAAGAAACTTGGCATTGGCACAAAAAGAGACATACAGATCAAGAATATTGAATTGAAAACCCTGATGTTAATTCACTCACGATGAACACCTGATTTTTGAAAAGCAACTAAAATTATACAATTGAAAACTAGAAGCATTTTCAACAAATGCTACTGCCATAACTGTATGTCAATATATACAAAAGTGCAAGTGCATCCATATCTATCCCCATGTACAAAACACAAGCCCAAGTGGATCAAAGACCTTAACATAAATGCAGTTACACTGAACCTGATAGAAAAGAACATGGGAGGCAGCCTTGAGCACATTGTCACAGGATAGCACTTCCTAATTAAAATACCAATAACACAGACTCTAGAGCAATAAGCAATTATTTGGACATTCTATGACTGACAAGCTTCTGTAAGACAAAGTACATGGTCAATAAGACAAAACAGTACCACACAGAATGGGAGAAGATCTTTACCAACACCACATCTAACAGATGGTTGATTTCCGAATTACATAAATAACATAAGAAACTAGACACCAAAATTCCAAATAATTCAATTAAAAATGTGGTACAGATAAAAAGAGAGAATTCTCAATAGAAGAAATTCAAATGTCCAAAAGATATTTAACAATTTCTCAACATCATCAGTTATCATGGAAAACAAATCAAAATGACTCTGAGACATCATCTTACACCAATGGAAGTGTTTAAGAACAAAAACACTGATGACTAATTGTCCTGGAGAGGATGTGGAATAAGTGGAACACTCTTTATTGCTGGTGGTGGTAGAATGTATACAGCCTATTTGGAAAGAAGTATTAAAGTTTCTCAGAAAATTGGGAATCAATCTTACCACAGCAACCATCAATTACACTCTTGGGCATACACCCAAATTTGCACAAGCATGCCACAAGGATGTTTGGTCACCTATGTTCACAGCAGCATTGTTTGTAATAGACAGAACCTCCAAAGAAACCTAGGTACCCATCAAACAAACAATGGATAAAGATAATGTGCTATATTTACACAATGGACTATTGCTCAGTGATAAAAAATGAGATCTTGAAATTTTCAGACAAGTGGAACAAAAAAGCTCATCCTGTGTGATGTAACACAGATTCAGAAAGACAAATATGGTGTATACTCACTCATAACTGAATACTAGATATTAAGCAATGAATGCTCAGGCTACAACTCACAAACCCAGAGAAGATAGGTAAAAAAAGGTGGACTGTAACAGGGAAACACATGGAGAGCCCCATGAAGGGAAAATGGATAATGTATTCTGGGTAAACTGGAAGAGGTGATAGAAGGGAGGGGATGGTGGATGAGAACATGGGGGATCAAGAAAACTACTTGTGGCAGGAAGAGAGGGAGGGGACTGAAAGAGATATCTTGATAGAGTGAGCCATTATGGGGTTAGGGAGAAATCTGGTGCTAGACAAATTCACATGGATGCACATGGACAAGCCCTGCTAAGACTCCTAACTACAATGGAGAAGCTAACAGAACAAGCCTTCCTTTAATCATATTAGTGACTACCCTAGTTGTTATCATAGATATAAAGCCAGTGACTGCCAGAAACAGATAAAGTGACCCAGAGAAAAGCACTGGCTGAGCTTCTGAAGTTCAATTGAGGAGAAGGAGGAGAGTTCATGTAAAAATTAGTGCCAAGTGTATGAAAGGGAAAGCCACAGAGACAGTTGACCAACCTAGTGGGAGCTCAAGGACTATGAATTGAAATATCTGAAAACAACATGGTACTACACTAGGCCTTCTGAACATTAGTGACAGTTATATGGACCCTGGTAATGGCAACAGGACCTATCCCAGGTGCATGAACTTACACTTTGTTAGCTCATCCCCTATGGTGGGATACATTACTCAGCCTTTATACAGGAGGGAGACTCTAGGTCATACTTATGTTTATATGCCAGACTTTGATATCTGCCAATGTTATTATGCCCTCTGAGGAGTGGATGGAGATGAGAAGTGGGGGTGGAGTGTTTGAGAAGGCAAAGGAGAGGAAATGCTCTTGTTATGTAAAATAAAAAAGTAGAAAAAAATTTTAAAAATTCATTTTACATTATATAAATGATTAAAATAACACGCAAAAACAAGCTGCAACATATATATTCTTTCTTCTTTTATATCACTGTTTCTGTCTTTGTCTCTCTGTTTCTTTCTGTCTGTGCTCTGTCTCTTTCTCCATTCATTTGCATCACTTGAACTAAAAGATATTGGTAACAAGTATCATAACGTTTCTTGAATGTGCACACTATAAACATGTTAAATAAGTCCATTTCTTCCATGCATATATCTGCAGTTCAATTATTTCATTAGTGAAATGGAATTTTACAAATCATCACTTCATGGATCCAAAGAGACAGAGGAATGTCCTGCAGGAAAACAATTTTTGGTATTTGCTGTATCTACTTTACTAATACTTATGAACATTTTTGGGACTAAATTTCATAAAAACAGACTTCACTACTTATTTTTTGTTTCAGAGAGATTTCAGACATTCATTTCAAAGAGCAAGTAGTAATAGGTCTATTGAGTAGGCTGATGAGAATGTATAATTTCCACTACATATGCCCAAGAAGATGCAGGTACAGAAAATGCATTGTATTAGTCTTTATTCTTTAATGTAAGAAGATGTAGAGAATGAGTAAATATATATGTATATTCATTGTATTTATGAGAAAGGATTTCATGGTATGTTCTGGACAGTCAAGCAATAGCAATCTCACATCGAGGGGCTGAAAATACATTCAGTAGTTCAGTTCCAGGGCCTCGATGTCTAAGCAGTCAAAAGCTGGAGATGGAGTCTTTTAAGATTCCTGGAGAGGTGATTATTGTCATTTTGAGTTTAAATTGTAACGAATCTGGTACTAATATTAGTGAACTAATTTCATAGGAGCAATATAGATTGACATAATAGATGGATGATGGCCTGTCTCTGTAAATTAAAGATTTTATTTGTCCTATGCCCTTAGTATGATCTGTTACCAGAAGTTGATTCCTACATTAATGGTACTTCTTTCTGATTCCAGCAGTCTCATTGAGAAAATGTGTTGCCAATCTATCTCAAGATCCAGCATTTCTACTCTTAAGCACATACCCAAAGGATGCTCATTCACATAACAAGGACATCTCTTCAACTACATTCATAGCAGTGTTATTTTTAATAGCCAGAACTTGAAAGCAAACTAGATGCCCCTCAACCAAAGAATGGACAAAGAAAATATGGTACATTAACACTATGTATTATCACCCAGTGGAAAAAAAACAATGGAATCTTGAAATGTGTGACCGAATGGATTGAACTGGAAGCAACCATACTAAGTGAGGTAACCCAGCCACAGAAAGACAAACTTGGTATGTAGTCACTCATATATGCATACTGGACATAGAGAAAGGGATTACTAGCCAACAATCCACACTTCCAGAGAAGCTAGTAAATAAGGAGGACCGTAAGAGAGACAAACATGGTCCCCCAGTGAAACAGAAAGAGCCTAGATCCCCTGTACAAATTGGGAACATGGGGGAGGAGGGAGGTAGGAGATATAGAATGGGAGAACAGGAGTGGTGAGGAGATCATGAAGGATCAAGAAGACTCAGTGTGGAGAGGAATAGACAGGAGCAAAAGAAACACCTCAATAGAGAGAGCAACAATAGGTTTAAAGAGAAAATGGCACTAGGTAATATTACAGAGATCCAAAATGATGACCCCAACATGGACCCTAAGGAATAGTTGAGAGAGTTGAGAGGCTACCTTAAATGTCTTCCCCTATAATGAGAATGATGACTGTCTTATATGCCATCTAGAGCCATCATCCAGTAGCTGATGGAAGCAGAAAAGACCCACAGCTAAGTACTGAGCCAAACTCCTGAAATCCAGTTTAAGAGGAGAAGTGATGAACAAAGTGGTTAAGAACATGCTGGGAAAACCCACAGGAACAGATGACCTGAGCAAGTCAGAACTCAAGGACCCTAGTCTGGCAGCTGGGGAAGCAACATAACATAGGTCAAAACCTGTTCTCCTGAACTTGGGTGTCAACTAGGAACACTGGGCAGTCTATGGGGCCATTGGAAGTTGAACCAGGATGTATCCACAATGCTCAAATGGACTTTTGAAGCCCATTTCCCATATAGGGATACTCTATTTGGTTAGATACACAGGGGAGGGCCGAGGCCCTGCCCCAAATGACTTGACAAATTTTAATGATCCCTCATGGAAGGCCATAGCCTCCCTGGAGATTTAGAATTTGATTTAGGGAAAATCATTTGAGACATCCCAGACAAACTTTAGAAGGCCATTTTAACTTGATTATTCCTCTCCTTTTTGCAAAAGACGCTGTAGTTGAGGAGCAGACACATTTCTTAGCATTATCAAGCTCAAGCTTGCTCATAAACTCTCCATGAAAAGTTAGCTCAGAAATGTGTGGCATTGAGCTATGCACCACACCCTAATATTCTTTGTCACAGAGACTGTTGGACAAGGACAAGTAAGATATTTTTGCCTTCAGATGACCTAAGACAGGTTGCCCAATACACTATGTGTGCTCTGACGATGAGTAAGGCTTGAAGGTCAAAGAGTATGACCTAAGACAAACACAGTCATCTGACTTGTGGCTGAAACAACTGTATTATTTCATTAATTTAAGAATACGGAATGGAAAGGACCCAAAAGTGGGAGTTCATTCCATCTTGCCAGTGATAAAGTCCAAAGAATGTTGTGTCATAAGTAGTAAATCTCTTACAAGTCATTTACACAGCATTCATATATCCTGTTTGGTTACCTCAGTTACTCCTGCTTTCTTTGTTCTTGATGTCAAGCTCGAGTGATGTAGGGAATTACTACTTTCACTACCAACTGGGTTATTTCAGATTGTTCAGTGTGCCTTCTACTGTACATTAGTCAGAAAGAAATAATGATCATTTCAACCCTCATACAAGTGTTTTGAGGTTTTTATTCACTCAACTCTTCCATCCTTTCCTCATGGAGCTTATTTACAGGTTGGAGCATCCATTTATTGATATAACATGAGAAAATATACTTTCACTGCATTACCTTATCTTGTAAACAAGGAAATAGAGCCTTACAAAACACTGCTTCATTCAGTGTATTAGGTGAACCATACAGTTAGAGGATTTAAATTTACTTTGCTTTATACAACGAAGTGAAGGATTTACCACACACCCTGATGTTCTCTGAATAGGGTAAGTAGGTAAATCCACTTTCCTTTTTTTTACGAGACAGGGTTTCTCTGTATTGTTTTGGAGGCTATTTGTCCAGCCCAGCTTCGAACTCTCAGAGATTGGCCTGCCTCTGCCTCCCGTGTGCTGGGATTAAAGGCATGCACCACCACCGCCCGGCTTACATCCACTTTTCTAGATGTAGTTATGGAATAGATCATCTACTCAATGATTCACTGAGGAGTAACTAGGATAGGAGTGGTGCAGTAGCAGAGAGCCCTTATTCAAAACTGGATACTTCATTTCTCAGTTAGGTGGCATATTAGGAACTAATCAATTCAGCAGGATTATTAATATTCTCAAATTGAAAACTAAGTGGATTGTATTAGGTGTGGACATTATATTGATCTGTAGATGCATGTAGATGTAAACACATATATAGATATATCAAAGAAGAAAAGAACCTAACACACACACTCTAAACAAGTTGGAATCCACTGGTTGGAATTCTTGGATTTGAGAAATCATGACATTTTTCTCATTTTGGACAGGTTTCATCCAGCATGGAATTTGGTCCCATTCTTTTTCCTACTACACTTAGAATATCATTTCCTGATGCAGTCGTTTATTCCAAACTCAATTGTTTTCAAATGAAAACGTTTTAACTTTACTCTTGTGCACAAATTAGCCATAGAAGACTTCGTCCCTGAACTCTTACTGCCTGCTGTTTTCACTGAAATTGTGGTGCCTCCAGCTATAGAAGCTTGTTTATTCACCTGAATACAGGACCTCAGATGCCTGAGGGAAGAAAGAGGTCCTGAATTATCCATGGCAATGGATGAGGTATACGAAACTACTCAAAGTGATTACTTAGATTCCCTCACTCATCAACAAAGCTCAAAGTACATGTGGACACAGACACATAAGCTAAGTATGTACATCCTGGGCAGTGTAAGATCTGCATCCATCAAATTTATATCTGGACAGACAAGTATATTAGTAGTATATTTTCTTTTGGTTATTGTTTTCAGGATCTTGCTTAATCCATGTCATGTATGTGCCTATAGCGCTTCTCAGTGTTATTTTAGAATCAAAGACGATTTTCATCATAAAGGAGATGTGGACATTGGTTTATTTTTCCAAATTCATACTTACTATACAGGCAGCAAAATCCTACACTCGAATGTGCCTTACAAGTTTAATGACATTTATATACAGTAAGTACTTTATTCATTTATCCTGTTTCAGATTTCATATTATATATGACCCAGGATATATATATATATATATATATATATATATATATATATATGTATGTATTTTTTTCCATTCTTAGTTTTTACATGAAAAATTAATATCTAAACCAAAATCCATTATTTACATATATGTTACACTTAATTTCAATTTTCTCAAAAATTCAAATAAGGTGGCTTACAATGTATTGATTATTGCTTTCCAAATATGATAATTGTATTCTTGCAATCTTAGAAGGCCATGCCTTCGCAGTCACATTTCTCATATTAGGTCTTCAGAAGAGGAGTTCTTTTATCAAATTTGACTTGGGTCTTTGGGGCAATCTAGAACTCCATACATACTCCTGTGAAAAGACGTTGTTCTTGAAATTCTCATCCTACACTGGGATATGCTGGTAGGGTCCCAAGTGTGCATGTGCTAGATGTTACTGATTTAGAAGTAAGCACATCAGATTTAGAAGCTGGATTTTTTCTTTGTTATCAACATGTCTCTGCCTGTCATCAAGATTTTCTCAATTAAATTAATTATATGCTAATCTGTTACTCTCAGACGAATTTTTCTTCTACAAGATTGTTCTGTACATTTCGAATCAATATTAATCTTCTTTTCATGGGTGTGTTCATATGATACATTGATGTGATTTCAATTGTCAGAAATAAAATCCAACTAAGTTTGTGGTAAAGAAATATGTTTGTAACTACAAAGGATTAAGAGTGTCTCTTTCCCCCTTTCCTTTTTGTCCTCACAATTTACCATGGTACAACACCATATTAAAATTTTTATCATACAAGTTAGGGTACCAAAACTTTATGTCAAGCTAAAATTTTGTAGGTCTTTTGAACACATTGTTTATTACAGTTTGAAAGTGCATATATGTTTTCAAAGTGGGAATGTGCAATCTATATAAGTCTCTGTCTCTTTCCATCTTTTCAATTGCTTCTACAATTTTACATGTCTAGAGATAATCATTTTAATCATGAAGATAACAAAACTTGTAAGCTGTGGGCAGGAATTTTGCTCCACATCATAGGTGTTTGTGCGGTCCAAATTTCTAAATGGAATTTAGATTAATGCTATTGAAAGTGTTCATATAATATGAGGTATGAACATTAAATACACATCAATTTCAATATTAATGTAAAATATATTTTAGGAGCAACAAGGCTCAATTTATTGAACTGCACATGGAACAGACTTTACAAAGTGTTTTTACCACATATTTTCCAAAACGGGCATGCACTATCATGCCTGTGTTCACAAATGTATGTGAGACAATATCTGTGGAAGGCAGTACACACTGATCAAACTCAGATCATACACAGTGCTAAGATTCTTCAATGTTTTGTTAGTTTGCATGGTCACACTCTGTTGTTTCGAAAGTTTGGTTAAATGTTTGTCTATCATGTTGATTTTCTCAAAGAGCCAACTCTTCGTTATATTTATTCTTTGTATTGTTTTCATAGTTTCTACTTAATTGATTTAATTCTTCAATTTGATTAATTCCTGGCATCTAATCCTTCTGGGTCAGTTTCCTTCTTTCGGTTCCAGAACATTCAGTTGTGCTGTTAATTCTCTAGTGTAACTATTCTCCAGTTTCTTCATGGGGGCACGTAATGCTGTGAACTTGCCTCTTAGCTCTGCTTTCAAAGTGTCCCATAATTTTGGGTATGTTGTATCTTCATTCTCATTGAATTCTAGGAAGCCTTTAATTTCATTTTTATTTCTTATTTGAATTGCACCAGGAATGGTGCAATTGCACATTATTCAATTTCCATGAGTTTGTAGGGATTCCGAAATTTGTGTTGTTGTTGAATTCTAATTTTAACGCATTGTGGTCTGATAAAAAGCATGAAGTTATTCCAATGTTTTCTACCTGTTGAGGTTTGATATGTTGTCAAGTATGTGGCCAAATTTTAAGAAGGTTCCATGTAGCACTGAAGAATGAATATTCTTTTTTATTTGCATGGAATGTTCTATAGATGCCTGTTAATCCCAATTGTGTCATAATTTCTATTATTTCCTTTGATACTTTGTTAAGTTTCTGTTTGGTAGTCTTGTGTACTAATGAGAGTGGGGTATTGAAATTTAAAACTAAAAGTGTGTGGAGCTTTATAAGTGATTTGAGTTTTAGTAAAGTTTCTTTTACAAATGTAGATGCATTTGTATTTGTTGCATAGATGTTGAGAATTGAAATTTGGTCTTGTTGGATTTCTCCTGTGATGATTATGAAATGACCTCCTTCATAACTTTTTAAGTCTTTTTATTTTTAAATATAAATTAGAAACATGGTTTCTTTACATGTCAATCCCAGATCCGTCTTCCTCTCCCACCTCTCCTCCCATACCCACACACCAAACACAACATCTCCCTCTACCAATCCCCACTTCGAGACCCTCCCTGGGGGGTGTTCATGGTTTGTCTTTCATCCAAGGCAGGGCTTAGGCACTGTCCCAAGTGTCCAGGCTTCTTCATTTAATTTATTTTATTTTAAAGTTTAATTTGATAGATATTAGTATTGCAACCCCTGCTTGTTTCTTGGGGCCATTTGATTGGAAAATTATTTCCCAACCTTTAACTCTGATGTAATGTCTGTCTTTGAGGTTGAGTTATGTTTCTTGTATGCAAGAGAAGGGTGGGTTCTGTCTTCAAATCCATTCTGTTAGCCTGTGTCTTTTTATGTGTGAGTTAAGACCATTAATACTAAGGGATATTAATGACCATTGAATGCTCATTCTTGTTTGTTTTGAATTGATGATGGTGGTGGAATTATGTGTGGATTTCAACTTCGTTTGTCTTTTGGCTGTTGGTAAGGTGGGACTACCTCTTGCCTACGTTTTTTGGTTGTAGTTAACTTCCTTGGGTTGGAGTTTTACTTCCAGAACTTTCTGTAGAGCTGGGTTAGTGAATATATTGTTTGAATCTGGTCATGGAATCTAGTCATGGAATTTGTCATGGAATATTTGTTTTCTCCATCTATAGTGATTGAAAGCTTTGCTGGATATAGTAGTTTGGACTAGCATCCGTAGTCTCTTAGTGTTGATAGGTCTATCCAGGCCCTTCTGTCTTTCAGAGTTTCCATGGAGAAATCAGGTGTAATTCTGATTGGTTTGCTTTTATATGTTACTTGACATTTTTTCTTTGCTGCTCCTAATATTCTTTCTTTATTATGTATGTTTAGGGTCTTGATTATTATGTGTCATGGGTTTGTGGTACCATCTACTTTGTGGTCTATGAGCTTCCTGTACCTTTATTGGCATATCTTTCTTTAGGTTGGGAAAGTTTTCTTCTATGATTTCTGCCATTTTGAGCTGGTTTTCTTCACCATCTACTATACCTATTAGGTTCAGACTTTCGGCAGTGTCCCATATTTCCTGGATATTTTGTGTTAGGAATTTATTGGATTTAAGATTTTCTTTGATCAATGAATCTATTTTCCCTAGTGTATCTTCAACACCTAAAATTCTCTCTTCCATCTCTTTTATTCTGTTGGGTATGTTTGCACCTATAGTACCTGACTATTTGCCCAGCTTTTCTATTTCTAGCAGTTTTTCAGACTGTGCTTTTTAAATTTTAGTTAGAAACAAGCTTGTTTCACATGTCAATCCTGTCCCGCGCTAACGTCTCGCCAGCAAGAACGACACAGGACACTCGGATCCTTCTGCAGTAAAGCTTTAATACATCTTGAGAGATAGATGATCAGCTTCTGAGAGGGAGACCCCAAGCTAAGAAACCCAGCCCCTTATATAAGCCTAGGAGCTCCGAGTGAGACGTGTAGAGCCGGGATTGGTGGTTTGCTCATCACCCCAGATGACGGGTGAGGCACAGCTTAAACGGTGAACTCCAACTGACAGCGGATGTCAGCGCCATCTTCTAATGGCGATAGCGATAGTGAGGGCGGCTCCTCACATCTCCCCCTATTCATTTATTTTTGAAGCCATAGGACACCCACAACTTTGGAGTGGAGATAGAGGTCAAATCCCCATGTGCAAATTTGGAACATGTACAAAGCTCCTCTCCAGGGTCTTATCCCCAGAGGGAGCCCTGACCAGTCCCGATGTCGTTTTTCTGGGGGAAGGAGATCATGACATAGAACCTTCATGCAAGATGACTTATCTCCCAGGAGAAAGTCGTTATACCGCAGACCTCTCCTGTGCAGTGCTTAGCCTTGCAACTCCTTGGGCTGCTGAAGCCTACCCACTCTATCCCGTGCAATGAGACTAGCCTCGTGGGGTGCAAGAGCCGGGAGGCCAGCGACCTATTGCTTTAACATGGTTAACCAAATGTCAGGGAGGCTCCGTGTTCTAAGGCAGCAAGTGCTTGTGCCACCATCACTTTGTCTCTTTTGTTTGGGCTCTGAGCTTACACACCATCCAAAGCATCAACACTATTCCACAGCAGAGAACTAGGCTAAATGATCCCACCCCCACCCATTCCTTAAAATAAGAAAATGCAGATGAAATCCAGGAGGAGAGGCCTTCCATCAGAGAAAGATCCAGACGCGTCGAATTCACTTGCAGGATCGCCACTCTCAACTCACGGAGTGTCTGCTCAAACTCAAAAGTCCAATTCTGTAATAAATGTTGAGACAGAGCTTTTGACAGGTTAGCTGCTCTTGTAAAATTCTCATATTGTACTGAAGTGACACAAAGGCCAGGCAACTTTTGTTCACATCCCAATTGGGCCATCTGCCACAATATATCCAATTGTTCCTGAACCAAATTAATCTGTTGGTTTACCAACATCAGGCCTCCTTGTATCTGAGAATTGGCAGTGGCCTGTTTATCTAGGGCCATGGTCACAGTGGCCGATAGTTCATTAATGGTTTGAGTTGTCTGCACAGTGGCGGAAAGTGCAAGGGCCGAGGCGGTAACCGAAGCAGTAACCGCGGCGGCGGCTATCAGGCCCACAATAATAGCAGAGATCCCAAAAATCTCGCTTTTCCCTAAACAAACTCAAACTACTTGGCACCTCAACAGGAACTGGAACAAATCGAGGCATGCGCATTACCAAAGCAAAAGGGTGCTTAATAGCATCCCAGCATAATGCATAAAAACAATTCTAAGCAGAGCAATTTATTTCTTTCTGATTCTTACCTAAGGTATCATTACTCACAACCCAAATAAAGGGCAGCCAAACACAAATTGGAGCAGCTGAATAATTAGTTCTCTTAAAAGGGGTATACTTAACATTGGAGGAGGACCAATCAGATGATCCAGAGCTCTGTCCCTCACTCAGACTGTTGCCTAATGCCCCTTTCCAATCAAAAGTAATCTGTCCCTTCTCACTATATCCTCCAGCAATCATTGCCATAGGAGAAAGATCAGTACAGCTTCCATTAATTCAAAAGGATTAGCATTAGATCTTTCTGGATCCATATGAATAAAATTATCCTTTAATGAAGAAATCACAGTAAAGCACAAGCTTCCTACCAATGACAAGGTTCTCTCATCCTGAAAACTCTGTATCTGAGGACCTAAAGGCAAAAGGCAAGCCCCAACTCTCTATTAGTTGTGAAAAATCTAGGGAACTCCTCGGCATTATGCATCACTGGCATCGGTAGGGGGAAGGTAGACATGATGGCCCACCATAACTCTCCCATCATACTAGGAACCATCATCCCGAGTAGGAGAGTCTTTATCACCCACTTGGCCTCCATCCTTCTTATTCTGGAGTTGTGAAGGAGCTCTTCGAGTGAGTCTTTCAGGGATCCACAGGGGGTTTTCTTCCTCCTGTGGAAAAACACACACAGCTCCCCCTGGATCTTATAAGAATAGGATCCGGGCCTTTCCAGAAATCAGTCAAGACATCTTTCCATTTTACCATTTCTTTTGGCCTATCAGGCTCTAAACTGTGGCGATCGGCCGCAGTGTGGCCTTGGGCATCAGAGTTCAACAAATTAAGGGTAAAAAGTGCCATGGACACAGCAACTCTTGGTACCGAGGGTAGAACATCCTCAATACTCCCCTTTTGTTTAATCAGATATGATTTGAGTGTATGATGGGCACGTTCCACAATGCCCTGTCCTTGAGGGTTATAAGGTAGGCCAGTTAGATGGGTAACATCCATTTGCCGACAAAACTGTCGGAATTTTTGAGAGGGATATGCTGGTCCATTGTCTTTTTTTAAAATTCTGGGTTTTCCCCAAGCACTCCAGGCCTCAAGGCAATGTTGAATCACATATGAGGCCTTTTCCCCTGTTAGGGGCGTGGCAAACATTACGCCAGAACAGGTGTCAACAGAAACATGAACATATTGAAGCCTTCCATAAGAGGGAATATGAGTAACATCCATCTGCCACATCTGCAATGGTCTAATGCCACTGCATTAACCACATAAGAGGAATCTGATACAATATTGAGGGGTCCTGGAAAAGCCTCAAGAACCTCCAGTACTATCAGACATTCTACAACTTGAGGTGAAGTTTCATTATATTGTTTAGATATAACCCTATCCTTGACCACATATGCTCCCATACCAGTTTTCGATCCATCAGTGTACACCACAGTCCCATCTGGGAGTGGGTCTTTAGCTGTCACTTGTGGAAACACTATAGCCTGGTTTAGGGCAAACTGTAAAATTGGATGCTTTGGAAAATGATTATCAATTTGTCCTGAAAAGGAAGTAACTAAAACTGCCCAATCACTAGATGTGGCTGCCAAGGTCTGAACTTGTGCAGCAGTATAAGGCACAATCAAGGAATCAGGATCCCTGCCAAAATGCGTAACAGCTGCTTTTATTCCGCGAAGCGCAAGCTGTGCAACAGCATCAGGGTACCAGTCAATAATCTTAGCAGGGCAAGCATTTGGATGAATCCAAAGTAATGGTCCATGTTGCCACAGGACTGCAGTTGGCAATTGAGCTGTCTTAAAAACACACAGATTAAAAGGTAGTGACTCCTCAATACGTTGTAATTGTGCTTCCTGTAAGGCCTCTTCCACCATCTGTAAGGCTCGGTGGGCGGCAGGGGTAAATTTTGTGGGTGAGGAGATATGAGGCTCACCATCCAGGAGATCGAAGAGGGGTTTTAGATCAGCAGATGGAATTTTTAAAAAGGGCCTCAACCAATTTATATCTCCCAGAAGTTTCTGAAAATCATTTAATGTTTGTAAGTGGTCTTTTCGAATTTCTATTTTCTGAGGAACTATATTTTTGGGAGTAATCATTGAGCCCAAAAAGAGGCCTGTATCTGCAATTTGAACCTTTTCTGAGGCAATCTCTAATCCCCACTGTTTTAATTCAGCCACCAGCATGGGAAAAGCCTTTTGTAAAACATCTAACTCTTTGTGACAAATAAGAATATCGTCCATATAATGGATCATGATTAAAGATGTAAATTGCTTCCTAATTGGCTCCAAAGCCTCCTGCACATACAGCTGACATATTGTTGGGCTATTGGCCATGCCTTGCGGCAGTACCTTCCACTGAAATCTCTTGTCTGGTTCCATATGATTAAGAGAAGGGATAGTGAAGGCAAACCTTGGTCTATCCCGTGGGTAAAGTGGAATAGAGAAGAAACAATCCTTAATATCTATAATAATAAGCTTCCAATCTTGAGGAAGTGCAGAAAGCAAAGGAAGTCCTCTTTGAACAGGGCCAAAAAGATGCATCTGATTGTTAATGGCCCGCAGGTCGTGGAGTAATCTCCACTTCCCAGATTTCTTCTTAATAACAAAAATTGGTGTATTCCATGGGGAGGTAGAAGGCTCTAGATGCCCCAGCCGTTCCTGTTCTTGCACTAATCTTGTGACAGCCTCTAATTTTCAGAGGATAGAGGCCATTGAGAGACCCATAACGGCTCCTCTGTTTTCCATGGTATGGGTCGTGAAGCCTCAACGGCCCCTAAATAAAACCCAGTCCTTTTCTACCCCGATTTCCATGTTGCGTAATGGGTTTTATTCTGCCTTGTTCTTGCCTACCCAAGCCTCTACCCTTTGTATACCCCATCTTTGCCATAATGGCTGATGCCTGGGGGAGTATTCATTAGTTAGGGTCATGCCCATGGCTTGTAACACATCCCGTCCCCATAAATTTACAGGGAGTGGCAACACATAGGGGGTAAAACATCCCTGTTTGCCCTCAGCGTTCCGCCAGGTTAAGGCTGAGGCACTGATGGCAGGAGAGGACTGGTATCCAAGACCTTGTAGAGAATGAGATGAAACAACAGTGGGCCAAGACTTCGGCCACCAATGGAGTGAAATAATGCTTTTGTCTGCTCCCGTATCCATTATCCCTTCAAATTCTTTTCCATTAATTAACAATTTTATTGTAGGTCTCTCATTTAGGGGTATAGCCAGATAGGCTGAATCACTTCCAGAAGATCCCATAGCCCTTTTTTGTAAAGTGTAGGTTTCTCCATCCCCGAGGGAGGGCAGCAACACCAGTTGTGCAATTCTATCTCCCTGCTTTATAGAAAATACACCCCGAGGGCTAGAACAGAGAACTTGAATCTCCTCTTTATGATACGGGTCAACAATCCCAGGATATATAATGAGTCCCTGTAAAGTTAAGGAGCCACGGCCCAGAATAAGCCCAATGGTGGCAGGGGGCAAAGGTCCAGGGGAATGGACTGGGACCGGTTGAACATTCATTTGGGGCATGAGTAAGAAGTCGGAGGCGGCACGCAAGTCCATTCCGGGGGTTCCTCGGAAGCCTCTACTTCCTCTTGATTGCTTTTCTGAAATCGGTTCCCATATTTCTGAGGGCCCTGGGACCATGGGCCCCGTGACCCGTTTTTTGATTGGGGTACCTTGGGTTCTTCAATAGGGGGCAGAAGCCTCCCTTTCATATCCCGGACTGACCTGCATTCACTAGCCCTATGATAACCTTTACCACAACGATGGCAAAGCTCCAGTTCTCTTGTTCTTTCAGGGGCTTGACAATCTTTCTTAAGGTGCCCCATTTTCCCACAATTAAAACAAGCTTTTCGACTAGATAAATCTCTACGCCTGTGCGTTTGTAAAATGGCGGCAGCTAGTCCTGCATTGGTTAGGGGTCCCCCAGCTCCCTGCACACTCTGAGCCAATCTTGTAAACCTTTGCTTTTGCGAGGGGCGATAGCCGCTCGACATTCCTGGGTTGCTTGTTCATAGACAAGTTGCTCAATTAGGGGCATAGCTTGTTCTGAATCACCAAAGATGCGACCGGCGGCCTCGGTCATTCTGGCCACAAAGTCTGAAAATGGCTCTTGGGGTCCTTGGACAATCTTTGTAAGGTGTCCACTGGATTCTCCCCTTTTTGTGAGGGCCTTCCATGCTTTAATAGCGGCGGCCGACACCTGACCATAGACGCCCCAGATGTAGTTGGTTTGATTAAGGGCATGTTGACCCTGACCTGTCAGCATTTCAAATGTCCACTGCCTCTGATTCTCATCTCCAGCCGTGGCATTAACTCTAGCTTGCGCCTGGGCTGCATCATACCAGAGAGCCTTCCATTCCATGTATTGTCCCATGTTGGGAAGCACTGCTTTCACTGTCGTCTGCCAGTCAGTGGGAGTCATGGCAAAATTAGCAAGCCTTTCCACCTGTATTGTGGTAAAGTTAGCATTGACCCCATAATTACGAACGGATTCGGCCAATTCTTTGATTTGATTGTAATCTACGGGGGTATGTACTCTTCCGCCTTCCGCATTCTCGAATACTGGAAAAGCCATTTGTATTTTTCTCCGTTCCTCTAAAGGTAAAAAGGAGTCAGTACCAGTATTCAGCCGAAGCTCATACTGCGGAGGCGCCGAGGGGCGTGAGCCCGCCGGATTTATAGGCGGTGGCCTCACATTCATTTTTGTTTTCAGCGGCCGGTGTCTATCAGGGTGATATCTTTCTTCCTCATACCGTGCCACCTCCTCCTCTAGACCACCTTCTTCGCTAGAATCCAGAGTGTCAGAATCGGAATTATCTAGCTCCAAGGCTTCTAGCTCTACCGTAGGGTATAGGCTAGATTCTGGCTTTTTCTTTTTCTTAGATTTGTTAGGGGGTGAATGATCACTCCCTTCTTTCTCTCCCCCTTTCTTAACTTCTTGGGGAGGGCCTTTTTTCTTAGACATGTCTTTCCTTTTGCGAGCTCCCATTCTCTCACTCCGTTCAGTTTCTGACATGCTATCCTGAACTTCCTCTAAGGTTCCCTGACTTTCTACTATAGCAGGGTGACAGGCCTCATCCTCCAAGCAGTTTTTAACTAGCTTCCAAATGGCTTTGGTACCTAAGCGGAGATCTCCTTCTGCATGCTTCCTGTCTAGTTCTTTACCTAGCTTGTTCCATGAGGCCACAGTGAGGGACCCGGAACAAGCATACCATGGTGCCACTCTATCTACCTCCTTCACAAAATTTTGAAGTGTTCGTGGTGCAATTTTGAGATCTCTTTGTTTTAGCACAGTCTGTAGGGCAGTAACCACTGACTGTGACAACCCCATCGCGCTAGCGGCTTATCTAAAAAACGGCGCTCGACTCTACCAGACTGACAGCACCGTTCTGTCAGTACCAGCCACGATGAAGAAGGACAAACAGGACTAGCACCAAAGCCTCCACTGACCCGTCCCACGGTGATGACAAACTAAGGCCAAAGTCGAGAAAAGGGGTGTTCAGGATAAAGCATACCTCTCTGAACTTACGTCCCTGCAGTTCTGAATCCGCCCCGTCTTCCGAGGGGTCTCCCGCTGTGCCGGCGATGTTGAAGAGTTCCCGGGTTTCGGCACCAGATGTCCCGCGCTACCCTCTCGCCAGCAAGAACGACGCAGGACACTCGGATCCTTCTGCAGTAAAGCTTTAATACATCTTGAGAGATAGATGATCAGCTTCTGAGAGGGAGACCCCAAGCTAAGAAACCCAGCCCCTTATATAAGCCTAGGAGCTCCGAGTGAGACGTGTAGAGCCAGGATTGGTGGTTTGCTCATCACCCCAGATTACGGGTGAGGCACTGTTGGCTTTACGGACGCTGTAACGATACGCGATACACAATTACGGAAAGTGAAGCTAAGTATTTAATGTAGAAAATTACTCACAAGATACCAAACCCCGAGAAGCCCAGCAGATCTCAGCTAGCGACTGGACCGGAAGCCGAACTCCAGGAAAAGAGAGCGAGATTTCCTGTGCGCTGTCTTTTATGCCTTCCCCCATAACGCCCCTAGCCATGCCCAAAAGTGGGCTTGGCTAGTGACGTAGTTCCGCCTACGTACGTATATGTCTTTACGTCCAGCCGTATACGTCTTTAGTCCTGCCTAAAGTGGGTGTGGTTAGCAGTGTGGTAAACCGCCCTTTTATTATCTCATCTGTATTCACCTCTAGTAAGTCACATGTTTAATGGCGGCATAGACTTAGTAAGTCACATGTTTAATGGCAGCATCAGACTTCCTCCTACAAGGCACAGCTTAAACGGTGAACTCCAATTGACAGCGGATGTCAGCGCCATCTTCTAATGGCGATAGCGATAGTGAGGGCGGCTCCTCAGGTCTATCCAGGAC
>NW_024435287.1:0-11432 GCF_017639785.1 Mesocricetus auratus | reverse complement strand
ATGTTTAACTTATTGAAAATTAATGATACAACACTGTGTGAGAATATACTTGAAAGATTTTGGACAGATGATCCCCTCCTTCCTTGGAAGGAAATGCTTTCTAAGCCTCTTGGGCCACTGCTGCCACTTGGGCATAGACTGCGATGTCATATTGCATTTGTTGCTGAATGGTGGCATATTTACCACTTCCAGTAAGCATCTCCACATTTCTCTGGGGCTGTCCAGCCTGTGCATTTCTTTGGGCTGTCTGGCTGCATCTTTCCTGAAACTCACCCCTCCAAATCAAATAATCTCCCCCAGATAGTGCCACTCGGCAAAGCTGCTTCCGATTACTAGGTGTCAAGTTAAGAGACACAAAAGATTCCATTAAGGAAAGTGTAAAGGGGGCCTGCAATCCATAATTTAAAGTTTCCTCTTTAAGTTGTTTTATATTTTTAAAACTTAAAGGGTTATGACACGGAATGACCTGGCTAGAATTGTTCGGGTCTGGAGTTTCTATTACCGGGGCCACCACCAAGCAGTATTGGACCCCTCCTTTGGGTCTTCCATCGAGGTCCAAGAAGGACTAGGTTATATCATAGGAGGAGTCCCTTTTTTCAGGGTATGGAAAAGGGATTCTTGTAGGAGGAAGTCTATGCCGCCATTAAACATGTGACTTACTAGAGGCGCATACAGATTAGGTAATAAAAGGGCAGTTTACCACACGGCTAACCACACCCACTTTAGGCAGGACTAAAGACGTATACGTACGTAGGCGGAACTACGTCACTAGCCAGGCCCACTTTTGGGCATGGCTAGGGGGCGTTACGGGGGAAGGTATAAAAGACAGCACACAGGAAGTCTCGCTCTCTTTTCCTGGAGTTCGGCTTCCGGTTCGGCAGCTGCAAACTGTTTGGCTTGTCTGGGTTACTTGTTTGGTATCGTGTGAGTAATTTCTACAGTAAATACTTAGTTTTACTTTCAGTAATTGTGTGTCGCCTATCGTTACAGCGTCCTTTGGAGCCTACAGATTCTCTCCCTGCCCTGTCTTTTCTTAATTCAAGTCTTTTTTAGTTCTTTTTTAAGGGCCTAGATCTCAGCAAGTAACTGTTCCTTCTCAGCCTCTGACAAGTCTAAGTCTGATCTACTTCCATTTTCTAGGTCTGACATAGAAGGATATAACCGATTCTGACCGGAGTCCTTCTTTTTGGGTCGTGCCCGGAGATTTCTACTCGTTGTTTTATTGTTGCTAAGAGACTCCTCCTCACCCTCACTAACAATGGAACCTCTAGTTTCAGTCAGGGTCTCTTCAGAAAATTCATCTTCACTCTCTGCCCCTGAACTCAAAGAGGCTTGAGTCTCAGTCTCTTGTAACTCTAAAAAAGCCTCTTTTGTGTCCTGAACTACCTGGCAGTGAAGAACCTTATCTGTCAAAAGTGCACCCCTTACTAATCTCCATAAGGAGAATGTGGTAGAGGGCAAGGACTCAGATCCCTCTTTTCTTAAAAGTCTATGAAGATCACAGCAAACCTCCTCCTAATCTGGGATATGTAAGCTTCCCCTAGTTATGAACCATGGACTCGCTCCTTCAATCGATTTTAGAAAGCCTTCTAGGGTTTTAGACTTGACTGCAGTCCCATGTCCTTTAAGTAACTTTTTAAATTGATACTGTAATGATTCTAGCTTCCCAGAAATACTCCCCATCGTTTCTTATCCCCTTCCACTTACCTCGCTTTCACGATCTCAGTGGAACTTCCAATTGCCTCGTCTGCTGCGCAGCCTGTGTCCGAGAACGTGTGGAGGGTGTCGAGGATTGACAACATAGAGACTTTTTCAACGATGTAAAGAAAACTTTAAGCAGGCCCCAAAAAGGCTCAAGAAAAACTTCCCCAGAAAGGCCTCCCTCCAAAAAAGCTTCTGGTCTCTCCTCTCCCCTGGCTGGTTCTGCTCTGACACCAAAAACTGATATGGGTGTGTCAGAAGAGGCAGATAGTCTTTGGACAATGTTGAGGTCAGGGCAGTTCCTGTGGGCAAGCCCTTTCCAGGAACTTATTGCCCCGGGCATTGTATTGTTTTTAGTAAACATGTCTTACAGCTGCCTACTCCCAGGCCGATGGGGAAGTGGGTCTCTGCTCAAGGTCTGGTGTCCCCACACACAGGCACTGGGGTTGTAGGCTGACACTCCCCTGATCCATATCTAAAATCCATATATGAGTGAGTACATACCATGTTTGTCTTTTTGTGACTGGGTTTCCTCACACGGGATGGTTTCTTCTAGTGCCATCCATTGTGTAAATGTACCACATTTTCTCTATCCAATCTTCAGTAGTGGGGCATCTAGGTTGCTTTAGGATCTGAGCTCTTAGAAGTTTTTTTTTAAGGCAGGGTTTCTCTGTGGTTTTGGAGGCTGTCCTGGAAATAACACTTGTTAGATTCACCTGCCTCCCGAGTGCTGGGAGTAAAGGTGTGCACCACCATTAATCTCTTAGATTATTTTTAAAGGTGGGCACTAGAGGTGTAAATTTCCTCATATGACTGATTTTACTGTGTGCCAGGAATAGTAGTTGCAGAGTGCTTTCTATTCTCTCTCTCTCTCTCTCTCTCTCTCTCCCTCCCTCCCTCTCCTTCCCTCTCTTCCTCCCTGTCTCAGTCCCTTCCTCCCTCCTTCCCATTCATTAATTCTAGATTTCTGTTGCCTGTCATTCCTCATGAATGTCCACATCTGTCCTTTGAGGGCAACTGGCAGGGTGTGTTACATGGACTTACAGGGAAGAAAAGTTCAAGCTAACCAAGTTTTTTTTCTTGTTCATTTTTTTCCTTTTTTAAAATTTTAAATTAGAAACAAGCTTCTTTCATGTGTCAATGCTTGCTCCCTCTCCCTTCCCTCTTCCCCTACCAAATTCCAGCCCCCTGCAACTCCTAACCACGTTTTACAGAGAAATTCCTTTTCATTTTCAATTTAATTATTAATTGTATGTTTTTTCTCTGTTATGTGTTAACTATGTTTTATTTGCTTGGGACAGCGTCTCTCTGCATAGTCTTTGAATGCACAAAAATAAAATGTTAACCCATAATTCTTCTTTCATGTTCATGTCCTACCCTTTCCTCTCTCTCTCTCTCTCTCTCTCTCTCTCTCTCTGTGTGTGTGTGTGTGTGTGTGTGTGTGTGTGTGTGATATTTTTGTGATAAACATTCCTGCAGTTGTAGTGGTGCATGACATTAATCCTTGCACTCTGGAAGCAGAGGCTGCTGGATCTCTGTGCTCTGATTTGGCCAGGCACACAGAAAGTATTCCTGGACAGTAAGATTTTTCTACACATTGAGAAACACTGTCTCAAATAAAATATAAAAGTTACCTGGCCTTAATCCCAGGCAGGCAGGCAGGGTTTACTACTTCCCTCATAATTCAGATTCCCATCACTGTTTTTGTTTATTTGTTTGGTTGCAAGTAGATTATAGTGTGTTTATGACTTTGTATTTAATTATATAGTTTTTCTTGTTGTTTTGTGTTTCGGTTTTGGTTTTCGGAGAGAGATACAGGGTCTACTTGTATCATCCTGGCTGTCCTGTTACATAAACCAGGATGGTCTCTAACTCTGAGAGAACAGCAGGCTTCTGCCTCCCAAGTGTTGGGATGAAAAGCATATATCACTGTGAGGAGCCGCCCTCGCTATCGCTATCGCCATTAGAAGATGGCGCTGACATCCGCTGTCAGTTGGAGTCCACCGTTTAAGCTGTGCCTCTCCCGTGGCGTCATCTGGGGTGATGAGCAAACCACCAATCCCGGCTCTACACGTCTCACTCGGAGCTCCTAGGCTTATATAAGGGGCTGGGTTTCTTAGCTTGGGGTCTCCCTTTCAGAAGCTGATCATCTATCTCTCAAGATGCATTAAAGCTTTACTGCAGAAGGATCCGAGTGTCCTGTGTCGTTCTTGCTGGCGAGACTGTGGCGCGGGACATCTGGTGCCGAAACCCGGGAACTCTTCAACATCGCCGGCGCCGCGGGAGACCCCTCAGAATACGGGGCGGAATCAGAACTGCAGGGACGTAAGTTCAGAGAGGTATGCTTGATCCTGAACACCCCCTTTCTCGACTTTGACCTTAGTTTGTCATCACCGTGGGACGGGTCAGTGGAGGCTTTGGTGCTAGTCCTGTTTGTCCTTCTTCATCGTGGCTGGTGCTGACAGAATGGTGCTGTCAGTCTGGTAAAGGAGTCGAGCGCCGTTTTTTAGATAAGCCGCCAGCGTGATGGGGTCGTCACAGTCAGTGGTTACTGCCCTACAGACTGTGCTAAAACAAAGAGATCTTAAAATTGCACCACGAACACTTCAAAATTTTGTGAAGGAGGTAGATAGAGTGTCACCATGGTATGCTTGTTCCGGGTCCCTCACTGTGGCCTCATGGAACAAGCTAGGTAAAGAACTAGACAGGAAGCATGCAGAAAGAGATCTCTGCTTAGGTACCAAAGCCATTTGGAAGCTAGTTAAAAACTGCTTGGAGGATGAGGCCTGTCACCCTGCTATAGTAGAAAGTCAGGGAACCTTAGAGGAAGTTCAGGATAGCATGTCAGAAACTGAACGGAGTGAGAGAATGGGAACTCGCAAAAGGAAAGACATGTCTAAGAAAAAAGGCCCTCCCCAAGAAGTTAAGAAATGGGGAGAGAAAGAAGGGAGTGATCATTAACCCCCTAACAAATCTAAGAAAAAGAAAAAGCCAGAATCTAGCCTATACCCTACGGTAGAGCTAGAAGCCTTGGAGCTAGATAATTCCGATTCTGACACTCTGGATTCTAGCGAAGAATGTGGTCTAGAGGAAGAGGTGGCACGGTATGAGGAAGAAAGATATCAACCTGATAGACACAGGCCGCTGAAAACAAAAATGAATGTGAGGCCACCGCCTATAAATCCGGTGGGCTCACGCCCCTCAGCGCCTCCGCAGTATGAGCGTCGGCTGAATACTGGTACTGACTCCTTTTTACCTTTAGAGGAACGGAGAAAAATGGCTTTTCCAGTATTCGAGAATGTGGAAGGCGGAAGAGTACATACCCCCGTAGATTACAATCAAATTAAAGAATTGGCCGAATCCGTTCGTAATTATGGGGTCAATGCTAACTTTACCACATTACAGGTGGAAAGGCTTGCTAATTTTGCCATGACTCCCACTGACTGGCAAACGACAGTGAAAGCAGTGCTTCCCAACATGGGACAATACATGGAATGGAAGGCTCTCTGGTATGATGCAGCCCAGGCACAAGCTAGAGTTAATGCCACGGCTGAAGATGAGAATCAGAGGCAGTGGACATTTGAAATGCTGACAGGTCAGGGTCAACATGCCCTTAATCAAACCAACTACATCTGGGGCGTCTATGGTCAGGTGTCGGCCGCCGCTATTAAAGCATGGAAGGCCCTCACAAAAAGGGGAGAGTCCAGTGGACACCTTACAAAGATTGTCCAAGGACCCCAAGAGCCATTTTCAGACTTTGTGGCCAGAATGACAGAGGCCGCCAGTCGCATCTTTGGTGATTCAGAACAAGCTATGCCCCTGATTGAGCAACTTGTCTATGAACAAGCAACCCAGGAATGTCGAGCGGCTATCGCCCCTCGCAAAAGCAAAGGTTTACAAGATTGGCTCAGAGTGTGCAGGGAGCTGGGGGACCCCTAACCAATGCAGGACTAGCTGCCGCCATTTTACAAATGCACAGGTATAGAGATTTATCTAATCGAAAAGCTTGTTTTAATTGTGGGAGAATGGGGCACCTTAAGAAAGATTGTCAAGCCCCTGAAAGAACAAGAGAATTGAAGCTTTGCTATCGTTGTGGTAAAGGTTATCATAGGGCTAGCGAATGCAGGTCAGTCCGGGATGTAAAAGGGAGGCTTCTGCCCCCTATTGAAGAATCCAAGGTACCCCAATCAAAAAACGGGTCACGGGGCCCATGGTCCCAGGGCCCTCAGAAATATGGGAACCAATTTCAGAAAAGCAATCAAGAGGAAGTAGAGGCTTCCGAGGAACCTCCGGAATGGACTTGCGTGCCGCCTCCGACTTCTTACTCATGCCCCAAATGAATGTTCAACCGGTCCCAGTCCATTCCCCTGGACCTTTGCCCCCTGCCACCATTGGGCTTATTCTGGGCCGTGGCTCCTTAACTTTACAGGGACTCATTATATATCCTGGGATTGTTGACCCATATCATAAAGAGGAGATTCAAGTTCTCTGTTCTAGCCCTCGGGGTGTATTTTCTATAAAGCAGGGAGATAGAATTGCACAACTGGTGTTGCTGCCCTCCCTCGGGGATGGAGAAACCTACACTTTACAAAAAAGGGCTATGGGATCTTCTGGAAGTGATTCAGCCTATCTGGCTATACCCCTAAATGAGAGACCTACAATAAAATTGTTAATTAATGGAAAAGAATTTGAAGGGATAATGGATTCGGGAGCAGACAAAAGCATTATTTCACTCCATTGGTGGCCGAAGTCTTGGCCCACTGTTGTTTCATCTCATTCTCTACAAGGTCTTGGATACCAGTCCTCTCCTGCCATCAGTGCCTCAGCCTTAACCTGGCGGGATGCTGAAGGCAAACAGGGATGTTTTACCCCCTATGTGTTGCCACTCCCTGTAAATTTATGGGGACGAGATGTGTTACAAGCCATGGGCATGACCCTAACTAATGAATACTCCCCCAGGCATCAGCCATTATGGCAAAGATGGGGTATACAAATGGTAGAGGCTTGGGTAGGCAAGAACAAGGCAGAATAAAACCCATTACACAACACGGAAATCGGGGTAGAAAAGGACTGGGTTTTATTTAGGGGCCGTTGAGGCTTCACGACCCATACCATGGAAAACAGAGGAGCCGTTATGGGTCTCTCAATGGCCTCTATCCTCTGAAAAATTAGAGGCTGTCACAAGATTAGTGCAAGAACAGGAACGGCTGGGGCATCTAGAGCCTTCTACCTCCCCATGGAATACACCAATTTTTGTTATTAAGAAGAAATCTGGGAAGTGGAGATTACTCCACGACCTGCGGGCCATTAACAATCAGATGCATCTTTTTGGCCCTGTTCAAAGAGGCCTTCCTTTGCTTTCTGCACTTCCTCAAGATTGGAAGCTTATTATTATAGATATTAAGGATTGTTTCTTCTCTATTCCACTTTACCCACGGGATAGACCAAGGTTTGCCTTCACTATCCCTTCTCTTAATCATATGGAACCAGACAAGAGATTTCAGTGGAAGGTACTGCCGCAAGGCATGGCCAATAGCCCAACAATATGTCAGCTATATGTGCAGGAGGCTTTGGAGCCAATTAGGAAGCAATTTACATCTTTAATCGTTATCCATTATATGGACGATATTCTTATTTGTCACAAAGAGTTAGATGTTTTACAAAAGGCTTTTCCCATGCTGGTGGCTGAATTAAAACAGTGGGGATTAGAGATTGCCTCAGAAAAGGTTCAAATTGCAGATACAGGGCTCTTTTTGGGCTCAAAGATTACTCCCAAAAATATAGTTCCTCAGAAAATAGAAATTCGCAAAGACCACTTACAAACATTAAATGATTTTCAGAAACTTCTGGGAGATATAAATTGGTTGAGGCCCTTTTTAAAAATTCCATCTGCTGATCTAAAACCCCTCTTCGATCTCCTGGAGGGTGAGCCTCATATCTCCTCACCCAGAAAATTTACCCCTGCCGCCCACCGAGCCTTACAGATGGTGGAAGAGGCCTTACAGGAAGCACAATTACAACGAATTGAGGAGTCACTACCTTTTAATCTGTGTGTTTTTAAGACAGCTCAATTGCCAACTGCAGTCCTGTGGCAACATGGACCATTACTTTGGATTCATCCAAATGCTTCCCCTGCTAAGATTATTGACTGGTACCCTGATGCTGTTGCACAGCTCGCGCTTCGCGGAATAAAAGCAGCTGTTACACATTTTGGCAGGGATCCTGATTCCTTGATTGTGCCTTATACTGCTGCACAAGTTCAGACCTTGGCAGCCACATCTAGTGATTGGGCAGTTTTAGTTACTTCCTTTTCAGGACAAATTGATAATCATTTTCCAAAGCATCCAATTTTACAGTTTGCCCTAAACCAGGCTATAGTGTTTCCACAAGTGACAGCTAAAGACCCACTCCCAGATGGGACTGTGGTGTACACTGATGGATCAAAAACTGGTATGGGAGCTTATGTGGTCAAGGATAGGGTTATATCTAAACAATATAATGAAACTTCACCTCAAGTTGTAGAATGTCTGATAGTACTGGAGGTTCTTGAGGCTTTTCCAGGACCCCTCAATATTGTATCAGATTCCTCTTATGTGGTTAATGCAGTTAATCTCCTTGAGATAGCTGGAATAATAAGATCCTCCAGCAGAGTTGCTAACATCTTTCAGAAGATACAAGCTGCCTTGTTAAATAGGAGATTTCCTGTTTTCATTACCCATGTCCGAGCACATTCTGGACTCCCAGGTCCCATGTCCTTAGGGAATGACTTAGCGGACAAGGCTACAAAGCTGGTGGCCGCTGCCTTGTCTACCCATGCACAAGCAGCAAAAGAATTCCATAAGCGCTTTCATGTGACGGCTGAGACCTTGCGCCGTCGTTTTGCTCTATCCAGGAAAGAGGCTAGGGAAATTGTTACTCAATGCCAGAATTGCTGCGAATTCTTACCTACTCCCCACATGGGAATAAACCCACGTGGCATTAGACCATTGCAGATGTGGCAGATGGATGTTACTCATATTCCCTCTTTGGAAGGCTTCAATATGTTCATGTTTCTGTTGACACCTGTTCTGGCGTAATGTTTGCCACACCCCTAACAGGGGAAAAGGCCTCATATGTGATTCAACATTGCCTTGAGGCCTGGAGTGCTTGGGGAAAACCCAGAATTTTAAAAACAGACAATGGACCAGCATATACCTCTCAAAAATTCCGACAGTTTTGTCGGCAAATGGATGTTACCCATCTAACTGGCCTACCTTATAACCCTCAAGGACAGGGCATTGTGGAACGTGCCCATCGTACACTCAAATCATATCTGATTAAACAAAAGGGGAGTATTGAGGATGTTCTACCCTCGGTACCAAGAGTTGCTGTATCCATGGCACTTTTTACCCTTAATTTCTTGAACTGTGATGCCCAAGGCCACACTGCGGCTGATCGCCACAGTTTAGAGCCTGATAGGCCAAAAGAAATGGTAAAATGGAAAGATGTCTTGACTGATCTCTGGAAAGGCCCGGATCCTATTCTTATAAGATCCAGGGGAGCTGTGTGTGTTTTTCCACAGGAGGAAGAAAACCCCCTGTGGATCCCTGAAAGACTCACTCGAAGAGCTCCTTCACAACTCCAGAATAAGAAGGATGGAGGCCAAGTGGGTGATGAAGACTCTCCTACTCGGGATGATGGTTCCTAGTATGATGGGAGAGTTACGGTGGGCCATCATGTCTACCTTCCCTACCGATGCCAGTGATGCAGAATGCCCAGGTGTTCCCTAGATTTTTCACAAATAATAGAGAGTTGGGGCTTGCCTTTTTGCCTTTAGATCCTCAGATACAGAGTTTTCAGGATGAGAGAACCTTGTCATTAGTAGGAAGCTTGTGCTTTACTGTGATTTCTTCATTAAAGGATAATTTTATTCATATGGATCCAGAAAGATCTAATGCTAATCCTTTTGAATTAATGGAAGCTGTACTGATCTTTCTCCTATGATAGTGAGAAGGGACAGATTACTTTTGATTGGAAAGGGGCATTAGGCAACAGTCTGAGTGAGGGACAGAGCTCTGGATCATCTGATTGGTCCTCCTCCAATGTTAAGTATACCCCTTTTAAGAGAACTAATTATTCAGCTGCCCTTTATTTGGGTTGTGAGTAATGATACCTTAGGTAAGAATCAGAAAGAAATAAATTGTTCTGCTTAGAATTGTTTTTATGCATTATGCTGGGATGCTATTAAGCACCCTTTTGCTTTGGTAATGCGCATGCCTCGATTTATTCCAGCTCCTGTTGAGGCGCCAAGTAATTTGAGTTTGTTTAGGGAAAAGCGAGATTTTTGGGATCTCTGCTATTATTGTGGGCCTGATAGCCACCGCCGCGGTTACTGCTTCGGTTACCGCCTCGGCCCTTGCACTTTCTGCCACTGTGCAGACAACTCAAACCATTAATGAACTATAGGCCACTGTGACCATGGTCCTAGATAAACAGGCCACTGCCAATTCTCAGATACAAGGAGGCCTGATGTTGGTAAACCAACAGATTAATTTGGTTCAGGAACAATTGGATATATTGTGGCAGATGGCCAAATTGGGATGTGAACAAAGTTGCCTGGCCTTTGTGTCACTTAGTACAATATGAGAATTTTACAAGAGCAGCTAACCTGTCAAAAGCTCTGTCTCAACATTTATTACAGAATTGGACTTTTGAGTTTGAGCAGACACTCCGTGAGTTGAGAATGGCGATCCTGCAAGTGAATTCGACGCATCTGGATCTTTCTCTGATGGAAGACCTCTCCCCTGGATTTCATCTGCATTTTCTTATTTTAAGGAATGGGTGGGGGTAGGATCATTTAGCCTAGTTCTCTGCTGTGGAATAGTGTTGATGCTTTGGATGGTGTGTACGCTCAGAGCCCAAACAAAAGGAGAAAGTGGTGGTGGCACAAGCACTTGCTGCCTTAGAACACGGAGCATCCCCTGACATTTGGTTAACCATGTTAAAGCAATAGGTCGCTGGCCTCCCAGCTCTTGCACCCCACGAGGCTAGTCTCATTGCACGGGATAGAGTGGGTAGGCTTCAGCAGCCCAAGGAGTTGCAAGGCTAAGCACTGCACAGGAGAGGTCTGCGGTATAACGACTTTCTCCTGGGAGATAAGTCATCTTGCATGAAGGTTCTATGTCATGATCTCCTTCCCCCAGAAAAAAGACATCGGACTGGTCAGGACTTCCTCTGGGGATAAGACCCTGGAGAGGAGCTTTGTACATGTTCCGAATTTGCACATGGGGATTTGACCTCTATCTCCACTCCAAAGTTGTGGGTGTCCTATTGCTTCAAAAATAAATGAATAGGGGGAGATGTGAGGAGCCGCCCTCGCTATCGCTATTGCCGTTAGAAGATGGCGCTGACATCCACTGTCAGTTGGAGTTAACTGTCGCTGTCAGTTGGAGTTAACTGTCGCTGTCAGTTGGAGTTAACTGTCGCTGTCAGTTGGAGTTAACTGTCGCTGTCAGTTGGAGTTAACCGTTTAAACTGTGCCTCTCCCGTGACGTCATCTGGGGTGATGTGCAAACCACCAATCCCGGCTCTACACATCTCACTCGGAGCTCCTAGGCTTATATAAGGGGCTGGGTTTCTTAGCTTGGGGTCTCCCTCTAAGAAGCTGATCATCTATCTCTCAAGATGCATTAAAGCTTTACTGCAGAAGGATCCGAGTGTTCTGCGTCGTTCTTGCTGGCGAGACGGTAGCG